>NW_013680429.1:0-1881 GCF_000517525.1 Limulus polyphemus
AATTTGAATAATAATTAACATGTATTTGTTACTTTATAGATTTAATAGATATTTGTTGTTACTTTATTAACATTTTTACGCTTATAAGTAAAAACGGCTGCTGCTATGATTTTGTATTGGTTTATGAGCTCGTTGATGTCCTAATTTAGGATCTTCTTTTTAATAAATTCTTAAAAATGTTAAATATAAAAAGGGCCCGGCGAGGGTGTTTGCCCCGGGGGCTGGTGTTGGCTCTCGACGCTCCTGACCATTTGGTCATCTTCAGTGTATTTTTAAGAAACTATAGATGTCTTTTTTTAAATGACGTATTTCAAAACTTGGGTGACTGATATACTGTACCTGTTGAAGAACTATATTCATTGAAACTGGTAAAAACCAGAAGAGTTAAAGATATTCGAAACCGGAAGTAAAAAAAGCGGCATCGGTACAGATTTATTTGAAACTTTCTGCATCAGTTTGTATTTTAAATATTTTACCTAAGCTGGAATCGAACCTTAAATGACAACGCTTTCTTCTGTGATTTAAAAACAAAATGTTTAACCAAAGCTACGTTATTATATATATTTTTTCTTTTCTTACAGTGCCAGAATGAGGAAATCGGCACCGATGTCCCCCAGTAAGAATCCTTCTTTATCCCATGACAGTGCTTCGGTATTTACTGCCGGCGACGACTGTGCTATTAATGAACTGCTTGAGGGGTGGATGGAACTTGACGTATTTCTTCCGGATGGTAGAAAAATCCGAACAACAGTGGAAAGAAGGTGAAAAATGTAGATTAGACTTAGAAGGAGGGGGTGGGGAGATTAAAGAACACGTACATAGGTGACGGTAAATTCCCGTCGTTTGGTAGGAGAATAATAAGTCCAAGAGTTGGCGGTGGATGCTGTTAGCTAGTTGCCTTCCCTCAAGTTTATTCATTTCAAAATTATGGACAGCTATTCTAATTTCTGAAACAAAGTTACAAACTGAAAGGCAGATTTAAGCTGCTGAAGTAACTTAACTCGAAGAATAAATAAAGAATAGTATCATAACCCATATCTTGTTTCACCACGTTTGTTTTTGTATTTTTAATATAATTACCAAACATGTAGTATATCAAGTGTCGTTTCATAGTAAAGACCTTTATGGGGGAATCTAGATGTCAAGCCTAACTTTTCAAGGTCTGGGTGATTACAAACCTGTTTGTGTGTCAACTGCTAAACCTTGTGCGTGAGTGTTTTACTTAGTTAAATCCCGTGTTTCTCAACTTCTTTAAATGTTGCGTGTTTTTTACTCCTTTAGCACGTGGAACTGTAGTTGGGTGGTACGTGTCTCGTTACTGTCAACAAAAATAATAACGAAATAAAAAATCCAGCTCCGTACCTTGGGTCTGTTATAAAGCGACAGTCAAATACCACTATCTCATCTGACAAGAGAAGCCTAAAAGTTGATGCTGGTTGTTAGTGTTGACTGACTAGCTGCCTTTCCTCAGTCAAATACCACTATCTCATCTGACAAGAGTAGCCTAAAAGTTGATGCTGGTTACTGTTGACTGACTTGGTGCCTTTCCTCTAGTTTATCACTTTAAAATTAGGGTTAAACTATATATATACCGTATTAAACATTAAGTGGCGTGGATTTATTTAGAAAATATGGGTAAGTCTTGATTTTATTTCTCCGGTTTAACGCGTGTTAGCAGTTTTAATGTGTTGCTAGAGACGGTAAAACGGTGTTATCAATAGGAGCGTGGGCCGGCTTTTCCAATATTTTGAGCGATGTCACACGAACCGTTCGTCAAAAGTACCCCTGCTGCACGGGGCAGTAAAATTACTTTTGTTTAGCGTCGGTTTCACGTATTTTGCTACCGATCACTTTGTTCAGCTGAGCTCTCGTTCTCGGCTT
>NW_013680429.1:2689-6058 GCF_000517525.1 Limulus polyphemus
ATCAACACCCACCGCCAACTCTTGAACTACTCTTTTACCAACGAATAGTGGGATTGACCGTCACAGTATAACGCCACCACAGCTAAAAGGTCGAGCATGTTTGGTGGGACAGGGATTCGAACCCGCGACCCTCAGATTGCTAGTCAAGCGTCCTAACCACTTGATGGCCATACCAGACCATCTAGTTTTGTATTTCGTCTTCAGTACCAACCCATTTTGTGTTTATATCATTTTCAGGCTTAAAGACAAGCAGAACTGTAAAATGAATCGATAGCCTGAAATCGATATTTTTTCGGGGCTTTCGTTTTTATATTCTGTAAGAGATTATTTTTGGGCTTTTTCTTAAAATTCTTCTCTGCTTCTTTATCTTGTATTTCATGACTTATTATAATTATATAATAATTATTTCCGAGTTAGTTTATCCGTAGCTGCCCTATCAACACAGTACCCAGAATCCTTGCTGGACTTGTTTAACTATCTGGACTGGGAAAGGGGTGAGAAACAGGGAACCTTTTCCAGTGGTTTACCTTTGTTTATCGGTTCATACCGAAAATAATAAGCCTTATTTATGCCTTTATTTATTTGTGTATTGTATAAAAAAACAAGACACTATATACTGTTAAAAACGTTATTATATCCCAACACAGGAGATTTGTTGTCGTGGCAACCTCATCCTGTAGAATTTACGACAAATAGCCCCCCCCCCTACCCCATACACACAGAATATTGTTGAGTTTTACTAGCGCCACACTTTTTACAACTTTGTCAGTTGTGTTGAATTGTTCCTAAAGCTTAGATGTTTTTATACGTTAAAAGCTTACAAAAGTGTGTTGGCACTAGACACAGTTTTTCATTGATGCATTTTTGATAGCTGTAAGGTCTGAATAAAAAAGGTCAAAGATCACGGACGTTTCTGCGGGAATCAACATCGGTATGGTGACTGGATGTAACCTATTTGCATCAGTGACCCGAAATTAGCAGCGAAAACATCAGGCAAAAACCAGTTTTTTTAATTTACTTAATGTTGTTTTAATTGGACGACTGCTTTTGGTGTGAGCTTGAACTTGTTATGGTCATTTCCTTTGTAATTCACATTGTACATTTATTCATATATTACACGTGATACATAACGTATAGGGTTAGCTAGCTGGTAAAATGTTAAGAGATTTAAGTTTCACAAAAATTGAGTTTAAAATATCTAACGTTCTTTACCCTAACAATTTTGCACAAACATTTTTTCTTGTTCACCGATTCTAAAGAACACCGATGATGGATCTTCTGGTGCAAGTGACAACATCCAATAAGATCAGTCCAGCAGGTCATGTGATCCAAATTCTCACGGACAGAGGAAAGATAATTCAATACAAACCCAACACTCCTATTGGATCGCTAGACTCCACCGTCATCTATATTGTGCCTAAAAGTTCTATCCTGCAACCAACAATAAAGAGAATGTCAAAAATTCCAAGTCAACCATTTGAGGTAAGTTCAGGCCAAATATAATAGATTATTCAGTTTTTTTTTGTTATTGTTATGAGGCTTTCTCTATTCTCCACTTTATATAATATTAAATTTGATTATTTTCGTTCTGTGTTAAATGTAATGAATAAAATTGAAGTTTGTGGCTATTTATTGAATATTCACCTTCTTTCTAGCCTTCGGAGGTACCGCTGAGCCATTAAGGGATTTAATTTAATAAACAATGGATTTTAAAACTTAACAATATTTCTATTTTTGTAGTTATGGTAAAGGTATTAAGACTATCTATCGCAATCCCTAATGTAGAACAAGTGACTAGATGTAAGGCAACCAACTAACTAGTAGGACCCTACCGCTCACCATTCACTGCCACTCTTATTATAATATTGTTGCGTCCTATTTTCTAGAAGTATCCTGTTCCTTCGTGAATGCCCTAGCATTTACTAGATATATGTTAGTCTGGTATAAGACGCTCACAACTGCAGTCAGAAAGTATTGTTGAAGTTAACGTTCGTTGTTAAAACGTTTGTTATAGAGCGACTGTTGAAAATAAGTGTATCGGTAAAGTTATATTCAGAAAGAATAAACCAGTTTTATTAAGTAAGGACTTGTGTCGCTAAAGTTTCGTCGGAACTAAGTTACGGAAAATTAATTAACAAACGGAGACGTAACAATATACTTAAAGTGAAGGGCATAGTCTGAAGGATTCAAAATCCAGAGGTCCACCACAGGGCCAATCCATGCCCTCAACTATAAACTAAATATTCCTTTTCAGAAAAACCTTATTTTAGTGTTATGTGCTTCTAAATTAAAGACTGTCAAATGTCTTTTGGTTAAAAATAAATAAATCATATATATATTTATAGAAAACAGAGTCCAAATATAATATAAAATAAGTTTCTCACCAAAGACAAAAAAAAAAGGGACAAATATCAAGTAATATGAGGTGATGTTACAGGAAGCTTTCGTGAGAAAATGATAATCTAAGCCACATAATTTCATTTCATACAACAGATAAATGTCGTTACTAAAGTACAGTTTGTTTGTTTCAGAATAAAGCCACATTGACTGAGCTATCTACCGTGTCTACCTCGGAGAATCGAATCCGGATTTAAGTGTTGTAAGTACACAAAGTACAGCTTGTACAATAACATATTCCATGGTCACAAAAATTTTATGTTTTTTTATTTGAGTTTCTGTTAAACTGTAAATGTTGCTGTTTGGTATTCTGCTCGTTTCATAACACCATAACGCTAAAAACTGGATTTCGATACCTGTGGTGGGCACAACACAGATAGCCCATTACGTACCTTTGTGCTTAACAACAAACAAACAAAATTATTAAATTTTACGTAGCCTTAACAGGTAAATGTTATACATCCTTTACCGAATAAGGGTCAAGATACATACATAACATGTTAAACTACGTTTACAGTACTTATATCGGGGTTTTGAGATCTTTTTTAACTCACCATATAGTAATCTAAATTAATCTGAGTGTGTGAATAATATGACGTTGCGCGTAATTAATTATTCGATTTTATACAACGGACCAACTCTTTAATGTATAGCTTTCTTTTCTTTTCACCAAAGGTAAAATAGAAAATATAATCCGATGTAGAGGTCTAATGCATTTTTTCATTTGTCGCATCCACTTCTGTGAACTGATGAGTTAATAATGACTCAAAAAACTCCATAACTATTATATACATTTCATCATTATAACAGGCCTAACTATATTTCTTTGATTTGCTGTGCTTATGAACCTTGAATAGGCTAAACTGCAGTCCACAGCAGAGGGTACTGCCAATCAAAGAATGCGTTAGGCCTCTACGTCACAAATTATATGTAACGAGACATTAAGAGGTGCTGTGTTTGTTTGTTTGTTTT
>NW_013680430.1:0-1082 GCF_000517525.1 Limulus polyphemus
TTCTTTAATAGTTATAAAAATCCCTCAAACAATTTTTTTCTTTAACAATTGTTGAGTTTCTTTAATAGTTATAAAAATCCCTCAAACAATTTTTTTCTTTAACAATTGTTGAGTTTCTTTAATAGTTATAAAAATCCCTCAAACAATTTTTTTCTTTAACAATTGCGGAATTTCCTTTACTGTGATTTACTTTTCTTTTAGAACAAATGAAAAAGTGTATATTGTCGTTCAAGAAAGTTTCTTAGAGATAGGAAGTAAGATTCTAATTGGACATTGTTATATCGAACCTACTGACACATAGGCCTAGCCTTAATTCGTTCATAACGGACGTGTGGATGGTTAGGGTGCCGATAATAATGCTATATATACCATTCGAAGCGGTAATTGCTAATCAATCAAACACGGCTCTCGTTGACCAGAACCTCATTCAACGCTACGTTAAACCCACGCTGATTTCTTGCGGTTTTCCCCAAGGTTAGTAAATGCTGTTCATAAAATAAAATAAGACAGTGTATACAAGATAATCATTCTTCCAAAAAATAGTTTATTACCTGAAGGTTCGCAATTAATAGAGATGTGTTATCAGTTTAATGTAACTTACGTCACCAACAATCCGTGAGACAGCTTTTGGTAATGAGTTAAAACATCAGTTAGAAGTTAATATGCAATGTACTAATATAAGATCGTAGAATTCGGGCGTGATCTGTTTACTTTACCGTCGAATCCGTGTGGAGTTCTTGATAATGAAGCTCAGCGTAAAATATTAACTCATAAAACAAATGAAAAACACTGGCATTATACAACCTACCTAGTATATATCTTCTTCAACATAATACAGTGTAATCGTTACAGGTTTTAATTTCCTGATTTAGAACCTTAGGGGTATAGTCAGATTATTATACAGGGATGTATTCGTTTCTGTAAAAGTCATTTTGTAATTCATCAGATTATTATACAGGGATGTATTCGTTTCTGTAAAAGTCATTTTGTAATTCATCAGATTATTATACAGGGATGTATTCGTTTCTGCAAAAGTCATTTTGTAATTCATCAGATTATTATACAGGGATGTATTCGTTTCT
>NW_013680430.1:1834-6001 GCF_000517525.1 Limulus polyphemus
CATTTTGTAATTCATCAGATTATTACACAGGGATGTATTCGTTTCTGTAAAAGTCATTTTATAATTCATCAGATTATTATACAGTGATGTATTCGTTTCTGTAAAAGTAATTTTGTAATTCATCAGATTATTATACAGGGATGTATTCGTTTCTGTAAAAGTCATTTTGTAATTCATTATCGTCTGAAGTTCGTGCGAGACGGCTCGATTATCATGTTCACAGACGAGCATCGACGTTCTTGATCCTGGTGGTTAAGGCGTTCGACTCGCAATCTGTGGGTCGCGGGTTTGAGTCCCCGTTACTGAACATGCTCGCCCTTTCAGTTGTGAGGGCGTTATAATGTTTCTCACTATTCATTGGTAAAAGAGTAACCCAAGAGTTCGCGGCGGGTGGTACTGACTAGCTGGCTTCCCTTTAGTCTATCACTGCTAAATTAGGGACGGGTAGCGCAGATAGCCCTCGTGTAGCTTTGCGCGAAATTCAAAACAAACCAAAAGCGACGTTCTTCGGTTAACGTGGCTCATAGAGGTGTGGGCATTCAGATTGTTTTTGGAACATCATATTAATTGATGAAGGTATCTCAATAAAAATGGACAGTTTGGTATGAGAGAACGACTAATCTTGCTTCTGGCTGATTATTTTTGCAATCCAGTAACAGACCTGAAATGTTACTTTAACACATATCTGATAAAGAATATTCGAAATGGATAAATTAAGAATGAAATGAAAAACATAAACACCTGTAGTCTATATAATTTCTATCATAAAGTCTTGCATACAACGTCAGAGTTACAAAAAAGTTGAACAATGTATCAGTTTTAAAAGAAGTACTTCTAAATTTCTTGGTCACTTAGGAAAATTTGAGATAACTTACATCTGTTTATACGTTAACACTCTCTAATACATCCAGTTTTTCATGTAATGTACACTAATAGACATTCAGTTGCTCGTGAAACCCACCAATCAATATTCAGTTACTCGTGAAACTCACGAATCAAGATTCACTTATTGTATTTATAAGATATTTGTACTTATTTTAAGCTCAGCAACTTGGGAAATAGCGTTACATTATTTAGTTACAGTATAAAAATGAATAAAATGAAATTGCTTGAAAAAAACAACAACAATAATTGGAGTTGTTGAACAAACTTAATGGAATAGGCTTAAGGATCTCATGAAGTACACTTTTTGAAGAATCTTTATTAAATAGTTATTCTTAAACAATCAATTGAATTAGATACACTTGAATAAACATTGCTAAATAAACGTTCTTGAACAAACATTTTGAAACTTACTTAAACAATGTTTTGAGATGTCTTTTGAACAATATTATTAAATAGATTTGTTTGATTTATAAACAAATAATATTAAACGAACGTTTTCAAATAAACATTAAGAAACTGATAGGCCTAAAATTTGTGATGTTAACATGTTAATTGCAGGTGTCTTTTTTGGTGAGACAGCGGTACATCTTCGGATTTACAACGCTAAAATTAGGGGTTCGATTCCCCTCGGTGGACATAGCAGATAGACCGATGTGGTTTTACTATAGTAAGACGCACACACTCACGAGTCCGACCCAATTGATGAGTTCTGGTATTAAAAGAAAGACCGCTTGGATAGGGACTTGTGTAGGGACTTATTAAGTCTTGTATAGATTAGAACAGCTTTTTTTTTGGGGGGGGGCGCAATAATGATGTGCCTCGCAAGCTTTATTTGGGTTGAGTATTTTATTTCATTTGTTAAGCCTTGTATAGTTTAGAACATTTTTTTGGAGAGGGGGTAAAATAATGATGTGCCTCGCAAACTTTATTTGGGTTGAGTATTTTATTTCATTTGTTAAGCCTTGTATAGTTTAGAACAATTTTTTTGGAGAGGGGGTAAAATAATGATGTGCCTCACAAACTTTATTTGGATTAAGTATTTCATTTCATTCGTTAAGCCTTGTATAGTTTAGAACAGTTTTTTTTTGGGGGGGGTACAATAATAATAATGATGTGCCTAACAAACTTTATTTGTGTTGAGTATTTCATTTCATTTGTTAAGCCTTGTATAGTTTAGAGCAGTTCTTTTTTTTGGGTGGGGGGGGGGGTACAATAATAATAGTGATGTGCATCGCAAACATTATATGTGTTGACAATAGTAGTCTTCATACAACAGTATGCGAAAATTGTTTTAAGACTTTTTTTGGTTCTAGAGTTAAACAAAACACACATGTATATAGTACTGTGAGGTTATGGGAGATTGCGAATGTTAATCTTTTAAACGATAAAGTCTGTGTCGTATGGTATAACTCTGAGTAAGATTTAATCCAGAAAATCTATACCCGTGCTGGATCTAGATCAGAAGATGGTGACTGGAGGTTTATTGTTCTTGTCCTTCTCTCTCTCTCTAAGGCCCCGAACTGTACACGAGCTCAAGTAATTTTATTTCTGTAATGGCTTTATTTCTCCTCGAAGATGAACCTTGCGGGAGTAAACACGTGTGATCGGAAAAATCAATTAAGCATTTCTTTTCTTATTGTGATCAGGAAAAGTCTGTTTAGACACAGCCAAGAACAAATAATTAATTATCAGTACAAGTAAGAGTATGGGAGAAATGGACTGACGCCTCCTTACGATACGTATACTATACCAATATAAGCCTGTCGCTTCTTGATTTTTCATCAGGTCCACAACATGAAGGTCGAAGTCAGAGGTTTGATATAACTAAACCTAACAGTAAAGAAAAAATAGGCCTCGTTGTAATAAAACAAACCGGGTTTTAATTTTTGTTACTGTATCGGTGCTACTGAAAGCAGATTGGCTCCTATTTTTTTGTTTTGTCCAATCACTAATTATATATAACGATCAAAATCCGGAGTGTAATATATATATAAACTTTGAACAGACAGTATTGACCATCAACATTAGATTACTAATTTATAGATTTATTTTTCAAACACGTGAGAAAATGGGTACGCTTCAAGAAATCATAGAACAAGAAATTTTTTTCTTTGATAAAAAAAACAACACTCGCTCTTGTTGAACGACAGGGCAAAAAGTTGATGTTTTGGGTTATAAGTAATACTTTAGCTTCTTTCTACAAAACGTTACAAATCTACACAGTATAACAGTGTTCTGACGTTACATGTTTACCAAAAACATTGTTATGCTGTAAACATGTAACGTCAGAACATTGTTATGCTGTAAACATATAACGTCAAAACATTGTTATGCTGTAAACATGTAACGTCAGAACATTGTTACACTGTGTCAACATGTAACAAAGGACATGATTTGAAAACATATAGTCTTAGAATATACTTACACATTGTAGACATGTGACGTCAGAACCATAATTGTAAACCCACGCATGTTACTACTTATCTTGAAGGTTAATACCTTTAACATAATAACTACAACGTTAATCCGTTACAAAGCGCAAGAATATAAAATAATTAAATGTTCGAAATGAAAAACTAAATAACCTCCACTTAAAAAGTTCGCCTTTTCTTGGGTTACTAAAAGTCATTTAGAGTCGAGAAAGTAAAAGTCTCAAAAGCGCTAACAGATTTAAAAATTATTAATTTTAATAAATAAGTTAACTTTTCTAAACGTATATATATATGTGTGTGTGTGTGTTTTAAATGTTAAAATTGGTGGCTGAATGTTCCTACACTTGGTGCAAGAGTGCTACTTGGGTGATATTGCACGGGTTTAGATTCCTTCTTTTTGCTTTTAGTGGACAAAGTCGTACGTACGATACCTAGTGACAAAAAACAGAACTTCATCGTTTGTCAAAAAGTCAGTAGAATAGTAAGCTCCAGTGTGTTATACTGGACGTTACATGTTTACAGCATAACAATGTTCTGAGGTTACGTGTTTACAGCGTAACAATGTTTTGACGTAACATGTTTACAGCATAACAATGTTCTGACGTTACATGTTTAGAACATAACAATGTTCTGACGTTACATGTCTTCACAGAATAACAATGTTCTGACGTTATATGTTTGCACAGTATAACAATGTTCTGACGTTACATGTTTACATAGTATAACAATGTTCTGACGTTACATGTTGACACAGTGTAACAATGTTCTGACGTTACATGTTTACACAGTATAACAATGTTCTGACGTTACATGTTGACACAGTGTAACAATGTTCTGACGTTACATGTTT
>NW_013680431.1:0-1804 GCF_000517525.1 Limulus polyphemus
AGGAATTATTTATGGAAAGAAAAGATGAACAAACCATAACGGAAGAAAAACATGAAGTTGCCAGTGAAGATAAGAAATGGATGTTTAATAAAATTAAACCAGTGTAACAAAAATTAGTGAAATATATAACAATATTCAGACCCAGACGACAACTAAAGTTACTGATACAAAAAGTCTACCCCATAGGATAAGGACAATAAAAAAGATTAAACTTCTTGATGACACTATTAAAAAACAAGACAACGTCAAAGATGATCTGAAGAAAACGATGACGACTTTTCTTAAAAATAGACTAAGATACTTCTCTGTTAATAATGGAAATAAGGTGCTAAATGACGTTGTGAAAAGCCAGCATCTACCACCAAGCACCGATGTTAGAAAAAAGCAAGTACTTCGAGTTGATGATATAGAAAAGACGAAAGGTGGCTCCGCTGCCAGAGAAACGACAGGTGATCTTGCTGAAAAAAAGGAACAGGGTGGAGATGTATTCTCAATAAGAATTGAAGTCGTGGTAGGTTCTAACAAGAGAGAACTAAATAATGATGCTAAAAATAGTAAAAAATTACCCAAAAAGCGTACGGAAAATACATTCGTGCCATTACACAGGAAGGGACAAATCAATTTCGACCAGCATGGCAAAAGTTGTTTTGCTAGACTAAATAAACATGAAAAGTTTGGATCTTTTAATAATCGTCAGATGCATGATGCGTTTCAAAGAAAAAATAATGTCCATAAATCTAGAAAAAAAACAAGAGTTACCGTAATACAAAAAGCCCTTAAAGGAAACATACCAGATAATGTTACCAAAAAAGTTAAAAGGATACATGATTTTGCTAATCAGAGGCGTCAAATGCTACATGGTGGGGTGAAAGGTCAGCATTTGACATATAAAACTGCTAATAGATATAATCATTTACTTGATCCAAGAAAAGCAACTTATCATCATGATGAAAACGTATATACGCGAATGCAGGTATTTCTTCAATAGCAACTGAATATGCATCAGGTGGATACAGTGTAAACGAAATGAATAACGGTGCTGCAAGTAGTAAAGTGTCAAACAAAAAACAATTAGTAAATATATTCAATCCATTTTATATGAAAGAAAAATCCATCCAGTTAGACAAAAACGAAGAAACTAGTTTTACTGATGCAAATGAAAATACAAGGATTAGCTCTTTTAAAAATCCTAAGAAGAACATAGCTAGTAAGATTGGGAAGAGAATAAGGATGATGCATAAGCAGCATAATATTGCTAAAAAACTAAATGATATACATCGAGTGGAAAATATACCATATTATGTAACAAAAGACTCTAAAACGAAATCTGACTTGGTTAATCAAAGACATCAAATACTACATGGCACTTCAAAGAACCGTCAGCTAGCGCATGACACTGTTATTAGAGACAACAAAGACAATGAGATTAAAATATTTGAAAACACCGAAAAATGCTATTTCGAACAAAATTCAGCCCAAAGTGTACTTTTCTCTAGTTATCTATTAGCCTAAGCAATGGCCTTTCTATAGTGAGCATGGAAAGGGCATTTAAGCGTTCATTTAACACCGAAGCACGCAATTCATTTTCTTCTCTAGCCATTTTAGAAAAACCTCTCTCTGAACTGTAATTTGTGGCGGGTAGGCACAAGTATATTCTTAATGCCACATCAACATTAGGAAAAACAGATTAGAGTTTGTTTTCTTCTGATTGCTTTGATGCTTTCTTTTACTCTTTCTATAAATCTCACTCCTAAACTGTTCTTCTACTATATTTGAAAGCTGATGAGCTTGAATTTCGATTCTA
>NW_013680431.1:2069-5513 GCF_000517525.1 Limulus polyphemus
CAACAACAGTGTAGTTTTCACTTCTATAGGTAACTATACATAATAAAATGTTATTTAATAGTTTACATGTAAAATATATATTTGAAAAAGACAGTTAAGAAAGCTAATCGTGTTTTCATTTAATAATTAATTTCCATGTGTCATAAAAGTTTTGAATATTTTACAAGTAAGACTATTATTTTAACGAGACAATGATTATAACGTAACTGATACTTTGGCCAAGCCCGCATTAAGGTAGTTTTAGACCCTAGCGCACCTATTTTTATGAGGCCCCTTGAATAGGGTACAAGCAAATTTGAAGTTAAATATAATTAATACATATTAAGTTAATTACAGAATATGAGCTAATTATTCGAGGTAAATTAGAATATGATGCATCTAATTTTTAAGGATGATATATTAAAATTAAACGATTATAATAATAATTATTTACTTGTACAACATGGCAAGTAAGAATGAATTAGGTACATAAAAAACAATATAATTATTGTACAACATCACGGAAACATGCCAAAACATTGCCCTAAAATCGTTTTTTCTTTGCTTTGGCGGAAGCGAAATCTCTAATTACATCTTCATAATCTATTTGCCTATGCAATGTCCTTTCTATAGTGAGCAAGGAAAGGGCATTTAAGCGTTCATTTAACACCGAAGCACACAATTCATTTTCTTCTCTAGCCATTTTAGAAAAAACTCTCTCTGCAATTCGTGGCGTGTAGGCACAAGTATAGTCTTAATGCCACGTCAACATTAGGAAAAACAGATTCGAGTTTTTTTTTCCTGATTGCTTTGATGCATTGTTGGGCGGATGGTGTTTCATTATCAAAACATTTCGCAAACTAGCATTTCATCTGTACAGAGTTGTCTAGATCTGGAGAGTATACGTCTCACAATCTTTTAGCTGCAGCAGACATTTCAGTCTCATTTAAATTGTTGAAATTAAATAAAAAACACACTTCATTTCTGTCGCTTTATATGGAGCAAAACGATTTTCTAAACACATTCGTAACTTGTCAACCACCGGTACAAAATTTTCTACGCGAAACTTTTGAGTTCCAGATAAACTAATTTCACCTTCAGAAGTCTCATCATTTACCAGCTTTCTTTTTCTCTTTCTAGAAATCTCACTCCTAAATTGTTCTTCTACTATATTCGAAAGCTGATGAGCTTGAATTTCGATTCTATCGAATTCTTCGTATAGTAAATTACATATTCCTTCAGTGAACTGATATGCTTTACAGCATTAGACAAATCAAGGCTCTTTTCTTGAAGCTTAGCACTTGAACTAATAAAACCTTAAATATTTTATACCAAAACACTGTCATAAAAGTAATATCTAACGTTATCATTTTATTCATCAAAGCAGTAGTTTCATTTCTTACTGTTTGCCTTGCATCAATATCCTTAGATAAATCTTTAAGGCTGGTATAAATTCTGTCGTAGTTTCATAGATAATTTTTGTTGAAACTGATCTGGTTGACCATCTTATTCCATTGAGGTTCTTAAGAGTAACTGGCCTCCCGTCATCTCTTCTTAAGCCATCACAAGTGCTTTGCCAACGCTTGGTTGAAGAAGCACAAAAATTGTACAGAGTTTGAAGAAAATTAAAAAATATTTGATGCACATTCGCAACTTTCCACTGCATTCACGCCTACTAGATTTAATGAATGTGCTGCAGAATGGATGTAATCAATATATTGGGTTATGTTCTTGAGATGAGTTTGTAGGCCATTTCATTTACCGGACATGTTTGCTGCATTATCATACGATTGTCAACGTGCATTTTGAATGCCGATTCCCATCTTGTTTAATTTTTCTACGACAACTTCAACCATTAACGTTCCTGTTTGTTCACTTGAAGAATCATAACTGACAAGGCGCTCCTGTGTATCACCTTTCTCGTCCACGTATCGCAATATTATAGCTAAATGATCTGAGTGTGAGACATCGGGTGAGGAATTTACAATAATTGAAAAATGTTTAGCATCGCAAATTTCATCAGCAATTGTTTTATGAGTTTTATTAGCCATCAAAATAAAAAATTCTTCATAAACTGTGGAGGATAAATACGAGGTAACTCCTCGCCCGGCCTTTATTTCCAAGCATTTAAAGGTGCTTGGCTAAGAAGGGATCGAATATAGCTGCAAATTCTAGTGCAGCTAAAAAGTTGCTATTGTTAAAATCTTCCATCTCCTCTCTATCTCTTCTAAGTGCTAATCCTCTTCCACACAAACATTTTAGACATTTAACTCATATTTTATTTCCATGTTTCAGAAAGTCCATTGCTGAGATAATTAAAATATAAAAAATATTTTCACGAAATATCTATTACTTCATAATATAGGAAATATGCACGTGTATTGCATGCGTTCATGAATGCAAGTAATTTAACAATTACATCTAAAAAATATATGCCAAAATAAAATAATATATCATTCCCTCGTTGCTCTTAGCTCTATTTTCTACATAAAGTTAAGGGTAAAGATTTAATTTTATATAAAAAAAAATAATGGTCATATCATGCCCCATGATATATTAATTACTTTATGTTGTCATTTACTGACCAGGTAGGTCAATAAAACAGTTCGGCAATAAGTGCAAAGATATTTAGGGAATATGTTATAAGATAAAGCTATTTGTACATTAAGGTTTAAAAAATAATAATTACTTTCTGTTGAAGTTTTATTAACTTTAGTAATTTAAGGCTTTCTTATGTAAAAAGCACATTTAATAGTTAAAATGAACGGATAAATAATCATTAAAACGTCAAAGGAATATTTAGTTTTGACCCACTCTCCACGCCTACCTCTACCTTGCTGTAAATTACAATTTGTTAATAGATTTTTCTAAGATCGATTCCTATTAAATTTATAACCAATAGATAACTTAGATTCCAATTGATTGAATGGCGTGTGTTTTATAACACGTGCTTTTAAAGATAATTGACAATTTAGTTGGAGAGAAAAATTATTTCCCCACGAGAACATAGTGGCAGCTGAAGTTGAACTTCTATCTGCTCTAGTCACGTGATTAGAGAGCCAGAAAATGTCTCACAGAAAGACCAGTTTCTCAGCTGTTCACATGAAATTTTTTTACTTAAGAAAATATTTTGTGGATTAGTAGCATTGATGTAAAGTAGTAGTAGAGCTAACATAGAAGGACAGTCGACAGCAAAAAACGACTACACAGGGGAGTAATATATTTCTTGTTTTTGTTATTTATTCTTTATTTATTATTATAAAAGTAACTAAAAATGTAAAACTTATAATATTTTAGGCTTGATAAGGCTAAATTAGGTAAAATAAATAAATATAATGATAATAAAATTTGCAAACGAGGTACACTCGCTAGGTTGGTTGGTGTTTTATGGCGCAAAGCAGCTAGGCTATCTGCGCCAACCAACCGGTAAAAGCAATGAAAGTAGATTAAAGTAAAATGTAAAAA
>NW_013680432.1:0-5247 GCF_000517525.1 Limulus polyphemus
CTTACGTGTGTTGTTACACACAAAAAATCAAAGCAGACTAACGACTCTTACATATTGTTACACACTGAGAAAAATCCAAGCAAACTAACGACCCTTAAGTGTGTTGTTACACACAAAAAATCAAAGCAAACTAACGACTCTTACATGTTGTTACACACAAAAAATCAAAGCAAACTAACGACTCTTACATGTTGTTACACACACAAAATCAAAGCAAACTAACGACTCTTACATATTGTTACACACTGAGAAAAATCCAAGCAAACTAACGACCCTTACGTGTGTTGTTACACACAAAACATCAGAGCAAACTCACATCTATTACATGTGTTGTTACACACAAAAAATACAATGTTTTCGTTGTTAATGTGGTTGACATATTGCAAAATATTTTTTTACTTTCCCTCACGGGTTCTTAGAATTACTAAGTAAGTTTTTTTGGAGGTGGCGCTGTTAGTTACTTGACCCGTTCTAAGAATTTGGAAAAACCTGTATAGTGATTCCCCAGTTCTTCAGAACGATTGTAAAATGAATTCGAATTAAACGATAATAATAAATAAATAAAGATTTTAAAAGTAATTAAATAATATTATGTTAATATTCCTTACATTCAAAACCTAATTTGTAAAATTACTTATATGAAGTTGATAATAAATAAAAATTATCTATAATTCGCTTACTTAATCACAAGTACATTCATTGGTCGTCATGATAAGTTTACGGACTTACAACGCTAAAGTCTGGGGTTCAATTTTCCACAATGGACACAGCAGATAGTCCAACGTGGCTTGATCATAAAAACTAATAATATAAATAGCACCTACACCACAATTATATTAATCGTATCTAAACCTGCCTGATAAAAACTAATATCAGGTGAAAGGCCTAACCGGCACTGAACATGGCAGGTATAGCGTGATTCACATATTTTTCTTTGTTTTCACTGACAAACTCTTAGCAACCGCGACCTCTACCTGTAAAGTATTATTTATAACGTAAAATTAATAAAAACAATTCCAATATTTTTGCTTGTATTGATTTTTTCTCCGATTCTATGAATTTAAACTCAGCTAAACATCAATACATTACTTATAATTTGATGAAAAATATAAATGAAACTCATCCACTTATAGAATAGAAAACTGTTTCACTCAGCGTCCAATGTACGTTTATTTATTTAATTATAAAAATATATTTTCTTATCCACCATTACAACAATATACGGTCATTTCTCACATAGCAAAGATTGAAACATCTAGTTAACAATATTTAACATACTTAACAATATAGCTTACAGTGTGCTTGGGAGTTGGCAATGATTTTGGCTTGTTAAATGTTAAACCATTTTTATGCGCTATATTCTCAAACAAAAATTTTGTGGGATTGATATATTGCTCGTTATTTTAAAAGTGAAATTTGTGTAACAAATTGTAAGTTTCATAATTTAACACGTCAACTCCTCAAAATTAACACATTTTCCAAGAATTTAAGAAGGTTAGCTGTTTTAAATAACCAGTCTAGCTTTTTGGACTCACTTGCTATTTAGGCTTAACGAAGAAGAATTTTACAATAGAACCAGATTACACCTCCAGAAAAAATCCAATTTCTCCAAAGTTTTGGAGATTAAAAATATTATCTAAGTGTCTTGACGTTTCTAAGTTTGTATTATCTTCCAGCTGTTATAAAATATTATCTAAGTATCCTGACGTTTCTAAGTTTGTATTATCTTCCAGCTGTTATAAAATATTATCTAAGTGTCTTCACGTTTCTAAGTTTGTATTATCTTCAAGCTGTTATAAAATATTATCTAAGTGTCTTCACGTTTCTAAGTTTGTATTATCTTCCAGCTGTTATAAAATATTATCTAAGTGTCTTCACGTTTCTAAGTTTGTATTATCTTCCAGCTGTTATAAAATATTATCTAAGTATCCTGACGTTTCTAAGTTTGTATTATCTTCCAGCTGTTATAAAATATTATCTAAGTGTCTTCACGTTTCTAAGTTTGTATTATCTTCCAGCTGTTATAAAATATTATCTAAGTGTCTTCACGTTTCTAAGTTTGTATTATCTTCCAGCTGTTATAAAATATTATCTAAGTATCTTGACGTTTCTAAGTTTGTATTATCTTCCAGCTGTTATAAAATATAAACAATTTTTTCTACAAATAAAATTTAGTGTTATAGTTTCCATAACACATCCTATACTTATAGTTATTTTTGTTCCAAAAAATTCTGGCCTGACTTTAAAAGATGAGATAAATATCCAACTTCCAATAACAAAAGAAAAACAAAGTGTCTTTGTTATACTTTACATAAAATAACACAAAAACTATTTTAAATATTTTTATTAAACTTTCTAAATCTGATTTTCAGTCCTTCACGTTAACAATTTTTTTGGAAGAAGGCCACAATACGATTTTGCCGTTTGAAGGTATGAAGCTCAGAGAGGGTTTGAAGTTGAGTATTTGGCTCATCTGCCTTGTTCTAGCACATGGTCCATGACCAAACTTTCAACACACAACAAATACAATTATAATAGAGTTTTTCACAATATCGTTCAAAATTGTAGTGTTCTGCTTCATGCAGGTTCCTCTGTTACACCGAACTTTCTTGATAACATTAGAAAGAGTGCTTTTTATTACCTTACCAGTGTTCTAGGTAATCTTAGAGGAAACTTGGACGTCTACCGAGACTGTTCACAGTGAGATTTCATGTGTAACTAACTTATAACAATTATCACCGTAAGCACACTGCCCAGGAATTAAATGGTGACGCACGCTCACACGGGAGACATCTAGTGATAAACAACGTAAGCAATTATAATAATTAAACTGATTTTCTTAACGTAAACTGGAGTTCACTAAGATATTTATATATGAAATAACGACCTATATCTCCACGGGTTCCAGTTTACCTTCAATTGAATTAACAAGCTTCTAGGTTATTGACAGCTCACTACGAAGATGTAAGAGCGAAATATTGAGCTAATAAAATATATGTTCTGGAAATATAGGTCGTGATTCACATTAATATAATTGTTATAACTGACAATAACGAAAATCTAGTAAATTTGTCGGGTAATAAAAATGACAACCGAAACGTCAAATACGTTTAAGCCTACTTTTATCAACAGGATTATAGGTTTTTGAACTAAGTTTCTCTGATTTTCTCCTATTTCTTGGCCTTCAAAATAAAATTATGTCACTGTGTTATATCGTATGTTAAATTATTAAAAACATAATTAAACAGTACCTATAACACGTAGGTTACCATTATAAGAACCCTGGTTTCGTTCTGTGGTTTGTCAAGGATACGAGAAATAATTCCACGAAACATTTATAACTCAGCAGCACGTGACCAATCCACCATTAGACTGGGCCTCTCACGTTCCCCTTTTACCGGTTACTCAACCTTGATGCAGACGAAAACAAACAGTAAATAAAATAAAATAGTTATTGTATAACATACCACTGAATTCTGCTAAGAAGGGAAAATTGTTTTCATGAAATAATTATCTTATGAATCAGTCTAATTATTTCATGAACTACGCCCCCCAGTGGATAAAAACCGCGTTTCGATATCCATGGTAGACACAGCATAAATAGATCATTGTGTAGCTTAACCGTGAACAACAAACAAAGAAAAATAATGAAATACAGAAAAATAAGTTTGTTTGTTTTTCACTCTTTATACGTTGTTTACACTTGTATTAACAAATAATAAGTCATCTACACAATTCAAGAGTACTGGGTCAAGAAGTTTGTTCTTCGTAACACCGATGTAGAGTATTTTTCTTTGTAACACCGATGTAGAAGTTTGTTCTTTGTAACACCGATCTAGAAGTTTGTTCTTTGTAACACCAATCTAGAGGTTTGTTCTTTGTAACACCGATGTAGAAGTTTGTTCTTTGTAACACCGATGTAGATGTTTGTTCTTTGTAACACCGATCTAGATGTTTGTTCTTTGTAACACCGATCTAGAAGTTTGTTCTTCGTAACACCGATCTAGAGATTTGTTCTTTGTAACACCGATGTAGAAGTTTGTTCTTTGTAACACAGATCTAGAAGTTTGTGCTTTGTAACACCGATCTAATGGTTTGTTCTTTGTAACACCGATGTAGAAGTTTGTTCTTTGTAACACAGATCTAGAAGTTTGTGCTTTGTAACACCGATCTAATGGTTTGTTCTTTGTAACACCGATGTAGAAGTTTGTTCTTTGTAACACAGATCTAGAAGTTTGTTCTTTGTAACACCGATCTAATGGTTTGTTCTTTGTAACACCGATCTAGAAGTTTGTTCTTCGTAACACCGATCTAGAAGCGCCAGAACAGGAAGCTGGTTATCAGATCTCTTTGTACGGTTTTCGTCTAGATTTCTACGTCTATAGATTTAAAACTGGAGCAAGTGTAAAATGGGTACTTGGTACTCTGAACAAAAATTGTTTCACCTTCCCAGACTCGCTAGTTGGAGGGGGGAAATCGGTCATTAAATCTGTCTCTTCACACGAGACTCGTGACGGGAATAATTCTTGCTAATATAGGATGAGGGTATACTGCCAAACGTTCGGGGTTTGGGAATGTGTTTGCTATTCAGCAGATGCTGAAACGCGATTTGTTAAACGTCGTTTCGGAGCGCATTGTCTACGTTATGGACAACTGTTAATGTCCTAGGCTTTCGTCTACGTGTTTCATGGAGAAGTAAAACAGACGGATTCCAGCTTTTGTAAATAGGTTAAAGTAATTGTAAATATTATTTTCACAACTAGACGGAAACCATATTAATCTACATTGTATTGTCATTGTTATTGTACTGTCACTGTATTGTCATTGTTATTGTATTGTCATTGCTATTGTATTGACATTGCCATTGTATTGTCATTGTAATTGTATTGTCATTGTTATTGTATTGTCATTGCTATTGTATTGGCATTGCCATTATATTGTCATTGTAATTGTATTGTCATTGTATTGTCATTATTATTGTATTGCATTGTCATTGTTTAACAACATAGTAGCAATGACAATACAATACAATACAATAACAACATAGTAGCAATGACAATACAATACAATGTTGTCATTGTATTGTATTGACATTGTTATTGTATTGTATTGTATTGTCATGTCATTGTATCGTCATTGTATTGTATTGTCATTGCTACTATGTTGTTATTGTATTGTATCGTATTGTCATTGTATTGTATTGTCATTGCTACTATGTTGTTATTGTATTGTATTGTCATCGTATTG
>NW_013680433.1:0-3280 GCF_000517525.1 Limulus polyphemus
ACTCACTACTTTCTTACACAGTTATACTACTCACTACTTTCTTACACAGTTATACTACTGACTACTTTCTTACACAGTTATACTACTGACTACTTTCTTACACAGTTACACTACTGACTACTTTCTTACACAGTTACACTACTAACTACTTTCATACACAGTTATACTACTCACTACTTTCTAACACAGTTACACTACTAACTACTTTTTTACACAGTTTTTTAATTTCTTCATCGAATATTGCAAATGTCCGTGTTCCTGAATGGCTAACATACTTTTCACATAAAGAATTGAGGTCGGAGCTCAAGATTTCCATAAGTAAAGTCTAAACAATAACTTGCCTTTTTTCTCTCTCTTTTTCCTTCAATAAAGCTGCTGTGCCCATCGCAGGGATCGAACCATAAATATAGTGTTATAAGAGATATCAAGGTTACCGTTAAGCCAAGGGCAAGGGGTGCCGATACGTGTAATGGAAGTAATGCTAGAATATTACTTATTTCCAACATCAATCCAATTATGCTTTGAATTGTAAAAAAAATATATACATATTTTTTTTTTTCCTGTAGGTAAAATAATCTCGTTTATTTTTGACCTAAAATATCTGTTAGTGTCTGTAATTCGTAGAATTATTTGTGAGACAAAAAAATAGTAATAATAATAATAAGTTAAACGGTTCAATTAAGTGGTTGGTGTAAGATTTGTAATGTTGTAGTGACGTCAGTTTAGGGTGAAGATGTTAGTATTGTTACCATCTGGCGCCAGCTGTATATTAATACTGCCTTCTATTCCACCTTCGTTTCTATACTAAGAATATTTTTGTCCCTTTTGTTATGTCACGTGAAGCGAATAAAACGTATCTCCCCCAAATCTGTAAACATAAACACAAATCCAGATTTGGCCTCCATTATTATACACTGCAGCACCCTCATCTAAGATGGCGGCGTCGTGCTGAGTTTATTACAAGCGGGAAGCACGCCTCTCGCCTTTCTTAATAACATACTCGTATTTTTTTTTCTGTTTTTAAATGATAATATCTTAGAGTTAAGTTTACTTTTACTTTATATTTAATTGGTTCTGTTTTTTCGGTAAATAAATAACTGAAATCTTTGTATACCACTAGGTGGCGCTCCCCCCGATAATCCAATTTAATTGTTACCGTTTTTTTTCAAATTGGTTCAGCAACTACTTTAATTCTTTACAGACTACTAGGTGGCGCTCACTCATAGTTTTTTCTTCTTATAAGCCAATTTAATTGGTAACTAATTTCAAACTGGCACAGCAACTAGATTAATTCTTTGTAGACTACTAGATGGCGTTTGCTCACAGTTTTCTTTTCCTTATAAATCAAATTTATTATATAAAACTAACGACCGGAAAAATATTATACAAAAATAAGTAGATTTACGATGGTGAATAAAATTAAAAATAAATAACCCAAAGCTAGAAACTGAATAAAATCATATTTAATTATTTAATGTTTTTGTTGTAGCTTTGTGTGTGAGGTTACATTTGGTTTTATCCGTTACATTATACCACTTTTCTCTTCTTATTTTTAATTCTGTTAAATCTAGCATTTCCTTTTAATTAATATGAATAGCTTAATATTCACTTGAAGCTAGATCTGGGTTCACTAGTTACTGAAACAGTATTCGGATTACAAGTAAACTTAGCCACGTCCATTTTTGTGTGTGACTCGAGACGACCTAAAAGCCCTTGTAGCCCAGTCTTCAGCCACAAACAAACTAAAATATGATTAGACAGTTCGAGAGGATCGAGGAAAAATTACAGTATTACTGGACGTCAAACACAGATGGCACTCCTTAACATTAACAATCACACTTTTCTGCCAAATTAGTAATGATGGCAATACGTGTGTGGAATATTATTTGGTGTCGAAGCACCTGTAGCCTTGTTGACCAATTTAAAGGCTTAGTAATGTATGAAACCAGTTTGATTCGTGATGACCTGGTGACACGTGACCGCAGACGTCTGCCAAATGGGTCATTACTTCATAATCCGAAATGGTCGCACGCGAGGGATACCAATATGGACGGTCGTGTGCCTTGCACGAAGAGTTACAGTCCGTGTAGAGCTGTAGGTCGTAGACTTTCCATCCATGTTGTATGCTTAATGAAGCTTTGATTTAAGGACTTGGCCCTCAGCCCACGTGAGTTCAGCCGTGTGGGGTTTTTCTGAATGAGAGTTTCTGGTTTCACCGACTGACAAAAGGAACCTGATTCTTAGGTTTGTCTCTCGTAACTGATAATTACGAACATTGTGAGAGAAGGTTCCTTTGTATTACCTCTTCATATTTACTTGTCCAGTTTTGTTATTCTTGCCACAGTAAGTACTCACAATGGAATAGGAACGCTAAAAAATGTTTGTGGCAAATCCTATGACAGCTTGATGAAAGGTCACACGAACTGCTGTGGACATAACTGCCATTTTTAAACGGAAGAGGCCAAGAGCGTTCCCCCACACCGCAGGAAGTCTCCGCTAGGGCGCCAAACAGTGGTGCAAGTGACGTCAATTAAGACGATCTTTAATGCTGCCCTGAAACAAAAAAAAGGAGAACTGAACTAGATTTAAGAAAGCCACCCAGAAGTTAAGTTTAGAAATTACCTGAGTTGCCCGCGCACTGAGAGAAGTGGAATTCTTAAACTGAGCTTCTTAACTTAAAATTGATAAATTATTAAAGAAATACCCCAGCACGTGATCTGATCAGCATCATCTCTAACCCAGGGCTACAAGCTAATTGCCCGCATAAAACGTACAAGAATTAGCATTACAAATAGTACTATACTTTGGGACTGAGTTAAGTAGATGCGTAATTTATGTTTTTTACAGTTTAAACGTGCACCATAAACCTCTCAGTAGACTGAATGTCTCACTTGTTTGTCTTGATATTAATAATCTAGCCCTTATCTACATCTACAGCTAAATCATTATCCAATATTCTAAAGTGTTCAGAAATAGAATGGAAATAGCATCCCAAATTCAGAAATGTTATAAAATTAGTATCCCGTATTTAGAGTTGCAATAACATCAGTGTCTCATGTTCAAAATGGAGTTATGTCAGTGTATTCGAGTCAGTAATCGATGTTTAGAGATGTACCTAGATCAGTATCCATATTTATAAGTGTGTTCAAGTCAGTATTCTATGTTTAGAGATGCACCTACATCAGTATCCCATATTTATAAGTGTGTTCGAGTCAGTACTCTATGTTTAGAGATGCACCTACATCAGTATCCCATATTTATAAGTGTGTTCGAGTCAGTA
>NW_013680433.1:4232-6197 GCF_000517525.1 Limulus polyphemus
TTATAAGTGTGTTCGAGTCAGTACTCTATGTTTGGAGATGCACCTACATCAGTATCCCATATTTATAAGTGTTCGAGTCAGTACTCTATGTTCAGAGATGTACCTACATCAGTGTCCCATATTTATAAGTGTGTTCAAGTCAGTACTCTATGTTTAGAGATGGACCTACATCAGTGTCTTGCGCAGTTAAGTCATTGTGCCCTATTTGGGGATGCAGTTTTGTAAATATCCCATATTTAGAAGTGTAGTGAAATCAGAATCCCATATTCAGAAAATCAGTTAAATCAGGATCTCCTAGCTAGAAATCCGATCACATCAGTTATCCAGGTTTGGGAATGTGGCTAAATTATTAACTGTAATCTTTGATGAAGGTGTAAACATGAAACGTTACATAAGAAATTTTTCGTCTCGCCCTGAGCTGAAAGTCGGTTATTAACTCAGAAAACTGTTCAGCCTTAAGTAAGAAAATAACAAATACCATTGAATCGACAAATTTACAATAGACCATCGCTATCAAACAACGGAGAAAAAAATTCCCATTCTGTTGATTTGATGTAATAAGTAAAAAAAAGACTGAGTTAACAAACAGCTGTAAATCAAGTTATATAAAGTACATTAAGATGAGTAGTTTTGGAGATATAGACGATTTACAGTACAGGAAAAAATCGCTTATCCAATTTTCTCATTAGATAACATCACTGAAATGACAACGTTGGTTATGCCAATTAGAGACGAACTGAGTCTTGTACAACTCTCTAGAACATCTTACCTCATCCACATACATTTGTTATCCCTGTTTTGTCATGACAACATAATGATACCTTTCCACTGCCCCTCCCAGACTACCCTTGTTAGACATCGCTCATGACGATTAGAGGCGACTTGTCTCCCGGTACTCAGAATCCCGTTCTAAAGGTCAAAAAGGAGTATATAGAAACATATGCTTAGTTGTGACGAAAGTTGTATTGTGTAGGTTCTGTTACCAGTTTTTTGGAGGATCTTTCATGGTTTGTATGATCACACTTGTCACGAATATAAGGTCTTCCCGGAATCTAGAGACTGCTTTTCACAACCCGTCATTGTTTTATGAGCTGGTTTTAACGAAACAAGAAATTCTGACGCCAGATCTTTTATCACTAATTCTAATTTATTTGAAAATGAAGTTTAATAAATATGATGAAATATCTTCAATCCTGTTGATCCCAGTGTAATAAAATTTTATACGATTTGATATTGTTAACATTGTTGTAATAGCATTTTCCCCCATAATTCCCGGTACACGTTTACATTTGTTATAATAATATAATAACACCGTGACGGAAAACCGATATATTATGTTTAAAGTTACTTACCACAGTAATAACACCGTGACGGAAAACATCGGTACTAACACCGTGACGGAAAAACTTACCACAGTAACTTTAAACATAATATATCAGTATCAGTAATAACATCGTGACGGAAAAACTTACCACAATAACTTTAAACATAATATATTATGTTTAAAGTTATTGTTGTACGTTTTTCCGTCACGGTGTTATTACTGATATATTATGTTTAAAGTTACTGTGGTAAGTTTTTCCGTCACGGTGTTATTACCGATATATTATGTTTAAAGTTATTGTTGTAAGTTTTTCCGTCATGTTCTTACAGCTCAAGGAATATGATTACAGGTTATGATATACACACACTATCTTACAGCCAAGGAATATGATTACAGGTTATGATATACACACAGTATCTTACAGCCAAGGAATATGGTTACAGGTTATGATATACACACAGCATCTTACAACCAACGTATATGGTTACAGGTTATGATATACACACAGCATCTTACAACCAAGGAATATGGTTACAGGTTATGATATACACACAGTATCTTACAGCCAAGGAATATGGTTACAGGTTATGATATACACACAGTATCTTACAGCCAAGGAATATGGTTACAGGTTATGATAT
>NW_013680434.1:0-5244 GCF_000517525.1 Limulus polyphemus
CTGTGTACTAAAAGTTTGTATCGAGAAAGAATAAACTGGTTTGATCAAGAAGGGATTTGTATAGCTGAAGTTCCTCGGAGAGAATTTATACCGGAAATTAACAAACAAGCAGATACGTAACAACATCAAACCATGTTTACATCAGTTTATGTAAGTACATCAAACCTTGTCTTTCTTGTAACTTTTGGTCTCGGAGAAGGATGCAAATTGGGCGCTCTCCTCTTCTGTCCACTTCACATCTTGGAGAAATGGAAGAAATCCGAGTGCCCTCTTTCGAGCATTGTGTTCATTTTCCATTTTTTGTTTTAACAAAATATTGAAATCTTCTTTGTCCAATCGTAAAAATTCGGAATTATCTAGAAAGTCGAAACTACTTTAGTTAAAAAATGAATAGTTTCATGTTAAATTTCACACACTCCTTTATATACATGTAACTGTAAACATATTCAACACGAAACTAAAGAAACTGTGGTTCTAACATACAATGATTTGCAAGGTTCTTTAACAATTAATAAAATACTTACTAGAATAAGGTTAACATATTAATGTGTTCGGGTTTTTAACATTAATAGATCGGTCCAAAAGTCACAGATTACAACAGCCTAATCATGACTCACATATTGATCCTGTTTAGATTTTCTACCTAAATTAGAACACCTTAATGATCACTAACATAGTGATGCTGTTTGGATTTTCTACCTAAATTAGAACAGCCTTATGATCACTCATATAGTGATCCTGTTTAGATTTTCTACCTAAATCAGAACAGCCTAATGATCACTAACATAGTGATCCTGTTTAAAATTTCTACCTAAATTAGAACAGCTTAATGATCACTCACATACTGATCCTGTTTAAATTTTCTACCTAAATTAGAACAGCTTAATGATCACTCACATAGTGATCCTGTTTGGATTTTCTACCTAAATTAGAACAGCCTAATGATCACCAACATAGTGATCTTGTTTAAAATTTCTATCTAAATTAGAACACCTTAATGATCACTAACATAGTGATCCTGTTTAAATTTTCTACCTAAATTAGAACAGCCTAATGATTACTAACATAGTGATGCTGTTTAAATTTTCTACCTAAATTACAACAGCCTAATGATTACTAACTTAGTGATCCTGTTTGGATTTTCTACCTAAATTAGAACAGCCCAATGATCACTAACATAGTGATCTTGTTTAAAATTTCTATCTAAATTAGAACAGCTTAATGATCACTAACATAGTGATCTTGTTTAAATTTTCTACCTAAATTAGAACAGCCTAATGATTACTAACATAGTGATCCTGTTTAAAATTTCTATCTAAATTAGAACAGCCTAATGATCACTAACATAGTGATCCTGTTTAAATTTTCTACCTAAATTAGAACAGCCTAATGATCACTAACATAGTGATCCTGTTTAAAATTTCTATCTAAATTAGAACAGTCTAATGATCACTCCCATAGTGATCCTGTTTGGATTTTCTACCTAAATTAGAACAGCCTAATGATCACTCACATAGTGATCCTGTTTGGATTTTCTACCTAAATTAGAACAGCTTAATGATCACTAAGATAGTGATCTTGTTTGGATTTTCTACCTAAATTAGAACAGCCTAATGATCACTAAGATAGTGATCCTGTTTGGATTTTCTACCTAAATTAGAACAGCCTAATGATCACTAAGATAGTGATCCTGTTTGGATTTTCTACCTAAATTAGAAATGCCTAATGATCACTAACATAGTGATCCTGTTTAGATTTTCTACCTAGATTAGAACATCTCCATTATCTCTCACGTGCAGGTGTCCACCCCCAGTTGTTAGCTTACTTTCAACAACCCTGTTGTTGCTAAGACTGGATAGTCGGTAGAAATGTGATGATAAGTTTTTTAAGGAGAGATTTGTCAAATTTGTTGAAATAATAAAAACGTATATCACGTGATGTCATAATTAGAAATTATTAGACCATCTTCTATCTTTTGCTACCATGAAAAATGTTCTGCTACTAAAGTTTTAGACACGCATGTTCCGTATTGATGTCGAAGCGTGACGTTTTGTGCACGTTGTTTACACGAGCTGTAAAGTCTGCGTGCTAAATTAGAAAAAAAGGGATCAAACCTAGGCTTAAAGGAACTCAAACTGCACTGAACCTTTTGAAACGAATGCACATTTTATGGTAAAACATTTTTTTTCCCTGGAGTTTCTGTGAGAGCATTACGATTGTATAGGTAGCGCTATTCGTTTCTAAACTACGCCAGCCCAAATATAATATGTTTCTTTGTTGTTAAGCGCAAAACTAAACAGTGGGCTATCTGTGCAGTGCTCACCAAGAGTATCGAAACCTCTTTTGTAGCGTTGTGAGAAAGATTGGTTAGAAACAATAGAAATTTAACAAGTAGGTGATTTTTCCCTAAATCGTGACAGTGGCCGAAGTATTATCAGCACAGTTAGCACACTTACTCAGCCCTAACCTTTTCTTTAAGTCATAAAACTGCGGGAGGTTTCACTGCTGTATTTTTATTGACCCTTGTATGTTTGCATATATTGATATTATACCCGAAGTAGACAAACATGTGTTCTGTTGATAAACGTACTACGTTCTCTGTATGAAATAATTTTAATTATGCTTGTTCTGTTGAAACACGTACTACGTTCTCCGTATAAAATAATTGTAATTATGCTTATTAATCATTGTTTGTTGATTTAATATTATTTGTTTATTTTAAGCGCAAAGCTACACAAAGTGTTCTCTTGTCCACCGCGGAGAATCGAACCGCGGATTTTAGCTTTGTAAGTTCTTAAAGTTACCTCTGACCATCCGAAGAAAAATAACAGAAATATTTGTGTCACAATACGTACCTTCATCTTTTTTGTTTATAACATACAATTTTAAAGTCATGGTCCAGTTATAACCAACATGTCGTAAACCAAGGTGAACGGTATAACCTACTGACCTAGCATGTCGTCCACGAAGGTAAACGGTATAACCTACTGACCTAGCATGTCGTCCACCAAGGTAAACGGTATAACCTACTGACCTAGCATGTCGTCCACCAAGGTAAACGGTATAACCTACTGACCTAGCATGTCGTCCACCAAGGTAACGGTATAACCTACTGACCTAGCATGTCGTCCACCAAGGTAACGGTATAACCTACTGACCTAGCATGTCGTCCACCAAGGTAAACGGTATAACCTACTGACCTAGCATGTCGTCCACCAAGGTAAACGGTATAACCTACTCACCTAGCATGTCGTCCACCAAGGTAAACGGTATAACCTACTCACCTAGCATGTCGTCCACCAAGGGGTGAACGGTATAATTTTCTAACATAGCATGTCGTCCACCAAGGTAAACGGTATAACCTACTGACCTAGCATGTCGTCCACCAAGGTAAACGGTATAACCTACTCACCTAGCATGTCGTCCACCAGGGTGAACGGTATAATTTTCTAACATAGTATGTCGTCCACCAAGGTAAACGGTATAATTTTTAACCTAGAATGTCGTCCATCAAGTTGAACTGCATAACCTACTCACCTAGCATATCGTCCACCAAGGTGAACAGGATAATTTTCTCACATAGCATGTCATCCACCAAGGTAAATGGTATAACCTACTCACCTAGCATGTCGTCCCTCAAGTTGAACTGCATAACCTACTTACCTAGCATGTCGTCCACCAAGGTGAACGGTATAACCTACTCACCTAGCATGTCGGCCCTCAAGTTGAACTGCATAACCTACTCACCTAGAATGTCGTCCACCAAGGTGAACGGTATAACCCACTGACCTAGCATGTCGTCCACAAAGGTGAACTGCATAACCTACTTACCTAGCATGTCGTCCACCAAGGTGAACGGTATAATTTTCTCACCTAGCATGTCGTCCCTCAAGTTGAACTGCATAACCTACTCACCTAGAATGTCATCCACCAAGGTAAACGGTATAACCCACTGACCTAGCATGTCGTCCACCAAGGTGAACTGCATAACCTACTCACCTAAGCATGTCGTCCACCAAGTTGAACGGGATAATTTACTCACTTTCTTAAGAGATAACTCACCCAGACACGTGACAGTTGAGATTCGAAGACCATTTTCCAGTAGTGCCCCGTGGCCAAAGTAACCTCCCTCGGATACTTCCCTAACGATGGTGTGAGTTTTTTCTTCTGTGGATTACAAGAAAGAATACTGGGTTAAGTCAATCAGTGGCTCCCAACCTGGAAGGGGTATAATATTTTAAAGCATCCTTGAAATAAACCGGTTCCTTGGGGCGACTAAACGCTTGAAATAAACCGGTTCCTTGGGGCGACTAAACGCTTGTAATAAACCGGTTCCTTGGGGCGACTAAACGCTTGAAATAAACCGGTTCCTTGGGGCGACTAAACGCTTGAAATAAACCGGTTCCTTGGGGCGACTAAACGTTTAACGAGGGAAAGAAAAATGGATATCTTATTGACCTAAATTGCATTGTTTACATTGCTTGAAGGAGAAAGAGTGAGTTATTCTAAAAACCCAAGAATGATAGCAGAGAAGAATATGTTAAAACAATAAATCATAGTGCCGATGAGGCCTTTCGCGAAATATCACAGCTCATCAGGTACACAAATAACAGAAAGATAGCCGGAAAAACTTAAGGCCTGTCTTATAATTTCTTTCAGGGATTTTGTTGTGGGCGTTGTCAGAAAAGTTTCGCTCATACTGAGGGGGTGGGGTGGGGATGTCAGATACAAACATATTTATATATATATATTGTAGAAATAAATGACCATAAGGGAACGTGAGTTAAGACTGTTACATATAAAAAATGTTAAAAATGTTAAAATACGTCAGCTACATTACATTTGCCGTGTGCCGACGAGGCCTTTCGCATAGTACCATAGCTCATCAGGCTGGCTGATATACGACAGACATAGTAGTGGTGCAAGATATACAAATATATAATCAATTTTCACGAACAACAATTTTTTGGGTGTGAATCAAGCAAGGGTATTGCAATTATTATCAATTTTTATATAAATCATTTAAATATCACATTTTTAAGAAATCATTCATAACAACATTATTTATTTTGTTTTATCGTTGCTTATTTATATATCTAAACTTAACTTTACTGTGAATCAAGAGAAGTGACAAACTAGTAGGTTAGACATCTTGTTCCTGGAGCGTGTCATGTAACTACAGTGTCAACTACTTTAGTCGACAGCTTGTTCCTGGAGCGTGTCATATAACTACAGTGTCAACTA
>NW_013680435.1:0-3958 GCF_000517525.1 Limulus polyphemus
CACGTGCCAATACTGGTCGGGTTGGAAATGGTGGCAAGTCTGAAGACGTGGGCTGGACACTTGCTAAAATAACAAATATATGGTCATTGTATGACTTCCAAGTAAGATGCACCGGTCACTAAATGACCTTTCTTTCGTCTTTTAATCTGCATGCACTGTATTGTTCTCATTACAAAATATGTTGATAAAGTCACTTAAATCTAGCATCAAACTCTTCGTACATCAAAATTAAATCATACTTAAACTTATATCTAGGTAATGTTTTAATGATCAAAAGGTACAATTTACCTTTTTCCATGGAGCGAGAAATAAGTGGAAATCCGACTTTCTGTTGTTGATAAGATTCCGTCATCGTAGAGAACCTATTAGAATTACGAAATTTAACCGTTTTTAGTGCTCCCTTCATAACCCATCTTTTCTCTCACTTGATTCACAAAAACGTGACTGTGATATATTCACAGTGAATGAACTAAGGTTAAAGTTTAATCACTAACTTTTGAATTCTAACACGTATGCTGCTTAAAGGTGTGAAAGTAAAAACTTGTCGTGCTCATATTTCTGATTTCTAAGTCATACTTCCTAGAAGAAAATGTCATTTAAAATAGTTTTATTATTTTACTTTTAACTAGTGCACATTGAAGTGTAAACACTATTTATTGAAGAGAAACAGTACACATTATTTATTTCCTCAATGCTGTAATTTTCATGTATGTTATTGAGACTAAGGAAATCGGCGACTGGACATTTCCTGGTGAACAGTCTCCTATACCCCTGTCTGCCTTTTATTTATGATATTTATAGGATTTGGACTAATTGTCCAAACAGTTTAATACGCTTTCATCATTTCATAAACCAGATACACGATAATATAAAGTTTACTATCGAATATGCTCTGTACCTAGTGAGTGCTCAAAATTTGTAGACACTTCTTAGAATTAAAATAGAAAAAAGTATCACGGTTTCCTGGACAGAAAGTTCAGGTCGCCACTTCTCATTAATACTGAGAATCTTTCAATAAACAGAGATAGTGGGTTGATTTCTGGATATGGAAGTTTTATTATATCCTGGTTTAATTCTCTTTCTAAGAGTGTATATGTGTGGATATGCTTACATTTAAAGTTTAACCATATATACTTATTAGATGTGAGTAGCCCATGAGTTGGATGTGCGTTGAGTTGACTATCTGTTTACTCCCTGGTCCATCACTACAAAATTATTAACATATAGCGAAGATAGCTCTCATGTAGCTTTGTGCAAAATCCAACAAACAAACAAAATCTATATAGCAGTGGGTAGATATTTATATAGAGCGGTGAAAAAAGTAGCATAAGTGACGATACCAAGAAAATAAACAAAGCGGGACTCACATAGTGGTGAAAATTGTTTCGTTTTGATATATAGTTCTTTACTTATTGGTAATAACCTAAAGTACATCAAGTGTTATTCAAAAACTTAAAAGTATTTTAGGTTATTAGTGTTAAGTAAAGGCCTAGACATCAAACCAAACTATTTACATGAAATTATGTTAATTTTACTTGAAGAGAAAAATACTTGATCAAACAGAAAATTGGAAACTTCTTCAGAAATACATTTAATTGTTCTCCAACAAAAACTTTATACCCCTAGTGGCTCGGTGCTAAACATCGCGTTTCGATACTCGTGACGGGTATAGCACAGATAGCCCTTGTGTAGCTTCGTGCTTAACAAAAAAGAAACAAAACCTTAATTTAATAAAATTTGCTTATAATTCGTTACATGAGTCAAAGATTAATACATACATTAACATAGTGAGAAATAAAATTTTGTGACAGAAAATCATTAATCAATAAACGTCACCAGTATGTTTTCGTAAAAGCTTCAATTAAAGTTGTTTCATAATCAGAAAACCATGACAGAACTTAAAATTTTCTTTTATTTCAAGTCTAAACGGATGCTCTTTCCTTGTAACGAATATCGTGTGTGATGAATATTCAAATAAACTTAATCGTGTGTTACAATTCATCATGTTTTCTTGAATGCCACCATTAGTGCAGGAAAGAGCTTGATTTCAAGAACTTTAAAAGTGAATAGAGTTGTTGATGAAACACGAAAAGTTAGTGATCATTACTGTAGATGATATTTCAAGCAAAAAAATGGTAAATAAGAGACCCATTTCAGTGGCTTTCACGACTGACTGCATCAACAAATTTGTTTCTAGGGGTAGCTGGGGAGGGGGGGGGGTGAAGGCAAGAAGAAACATTCTTGGTTCATGGTAACATGAATCTGTAGCATTAGTAGAAAGTAGTAGTGAACAAAGAGACAGTTTTACTGTTACCTGAATGTTGCATCAACACTTTAATATTGATTCAAAAATGCAAAAGAATTGACCAATTCCTTGTCGCTGAATCATATTTTCTTAACAGTTAATTGGATTATTTATAATTTATTTAAATTAATTGAAAATCTAACATTAACTATTTCAATACATGTAATAAGTAATGTTTTGAAACTTTTTGTTAACAGATATTATAAGTTTTCATAATACATGCATCCACCCACTTTTCAATCCGTTCTAGTAAAGATGCTTAAAATCTAGGAACATTACTCTCAAGAAAAGCAGGAGAATGCATTAAATTAAATCCAGAACCCAAGAGCTTCTCAAGTGCTTTACGGTGAGGCCTAAACTCCGGCTGTAATGGGTGTGCCTGTAGCGCATATTCCCTTGTTTCGCGCACTCAAATATATCTTGTGCCCCCACTTTTAATGTGTTACCTACACCTCTGTGATACATATAGAACTTCTAGCGAAAGTAACCGGCTATGCTCGGGTTATTAGATTGACAGTGTGTGTATTCTGAACCCATTTAGCATAACGGTATAACCTATATACTTTTGTTGCTAAGCAACATGACATAAAAGCCATAATTGGAACGCATTGTTACCAACACGCACTGGCTTTTCTATGTTGTTTTTTAACTGGCTTGCTTTATTAAAAATATCCGCATGCGCATAGGCGTTGGCAAGTGGATCAGATAAATAATAATACCCAATTGCACACCCTCAGGTCCACTTAGTATGGGTGAAAAAGTTTAGATTCTTGGACCTATGGTGGTCATACATACACAGACATGCACGTGCGAACGCACACATGTACGTGTCTGTCGGTCTGTGATTTATATCTGTAACATAAGGAACCACTTCTTTTCTATGTGGGTTTTGGATAGCTTGTCTCAGCCATCTATAATATTAAAAGGGCGTATTTATTGATCTGAGTGTGACTGCCATAACTCCAAGAGGAAGTGTTTCCTTATATTACGAATAGAAATCACAGACAGACAGACACGCGGCCTGCTCAACTTTGTATTATGTCATCGTGTGTATTCTGAACCCATTTTAGCATAAAAATATAACCTATATATTTTTGTTGCTCCTTTACTGGGTGTGGTCTCTTTATAAAGGTAAGCTTCTCTCTGAAATGTACTCTGATTTTAAACTTCAATAATAAAAACAAATAAAAAATATCATTAATTAACGGAGCCTCTAAATTAGAAAACAATAAATATTTATTTTTCAATCTTGTAGTTTATATATCTCACATTTAAACTTTCAACACAAAGGTTAGGTTATACTTTTATTGCTAAGCAACATGTATAAAAGCCGTTGTTGGAACGCATTGTTCCCAAAACGCATTGGCTTTTCTATATATTAGAAATTTTTATATAAAAAAAAACACTTCTTTTCTATGTGGTTTTTCGCAAGCATGATGTCATCAAAAAGGTGCGCACGCATGATAAGTAATAATACCCAGGTGCAAACATTCAGGATCAACGTAGTATGGCTGCAAAATTTTAGATTTCTAGGTTCTTTCCTCTTGGAGCTATGACGGTCACACAGGCACTCACGTGCGTACTCCCACACAAACACACACAGGTGTGTGTGTCTGTCTGTCTGTTTGTTTTGAATTTCGCGCAAAGCTACAC
>NW_013680435.1:4572-5857 GCF_000517525.1 Limulus polyphemus
GCTAAATTTAAGTGATTTTATCAACATACTTTGTAATGAGAACGGTACAGTGCGTGCAGACTAAAATACAAAAGAAAGGTCACTTAGTTACCGGTGCATCTTACTTGGAAGTCATACAATGACCATATATTTGTTATTTTAGCAAGTGTCCAGCCCACGTCTTCAGACTTGCCACCATTTCCAACCAGACCAGTATTGGCACGTGGCAAGAAATTTGATTTATGTAGAAATCGGCTAATTTGTCATAAGAAAGTATTGACCCAGCCATGTGGTAGTGAAAGAAGGTTTGTCGGACAAATTCTTGTTCCTTTTAGATGTTTAGTGTCTCTTTAAACATTTTACTTATAATTCAGTCATACTGAAATACTATTCATTGTGAGTACGATTGAGTTGTTAATTGTTAATTTTTGTTCTGTTGCATAGATACACTATTTGCAAGAAAACAAAGTGGAATTTATTTTGTAGCAACTATAGTTTCTTCGCTAGCGAGTAAATACAAAAATTAAACACTCTTTAAAAGAACAATAGTCCCTGGTCTTTGTACTAGAAATATTTCCTCTATTGTTCATCGTGTGCTTGGTCTGAAGGTTGTAATTACAAATTATTGCTGCACACCATAAATACCATTGTAGCTAACTTTTGTCGAAATTAATCATAGACTGCATATGTTGACAAACTTTTCACAATCTTCCATCCCAATTATTATTTCACATGGACTTCAGTTTCCAAGACTAAAATTTAGGAAGACCAAGAAAACAGATGTCTGTTGGAGTTGCACAGGGAGAAGTGATAGCTGTGTTTCCAGTTTTTTCGGCCATTTTTCTCATAAAAACAAACAAATAGTCGCTGATTTAGAGGTGTGGCCTGTGAACTTATGCTTTGTAAAGTTTCTTTTTTTATTATATTTATTGTGTATCAGGATATATGTACAGCTTTAACTTACTGGTTTACTTGTGTGTGAGGACCCTCTTTCTTATCACATCCTTTAATTTATAGATGAAGCGTTGTTACGGACTTTGAGGTGTGGGTTTAGAGACTGCTGCGCTCCTAAGGCCTATCTTGGTTATTATAGAAAATCTCTGTTTTTGAACCGTTGTATTCTTTAGCTGCATCGTTTAACATTGGCACTACATGGATATCCAGTAACACGGTGTTGCGTCAGCGAGGTCACGTGACTAGTATCACGCCTCTCCTTCTCTCGAATCTTCGTGAATTATCGGGAGACTACTAGATATATGTTAGTCTTGTGTATATAAGACGTTGACAACGTGACGAGACAACAGAG
>NW_013680436.1:0-3472 GCF_000517525.1 Limulus polyphemus
ACTTTATGTTTTCAACCAAGGTTGGTGTTTAGGTAAACAGTGTTTTATGTTTTCAACCAAGGTTGGTGTCTAGCTAAACAGTGTTTTATGTTTTCAACCAAGGTTGGTGTTTAGATAAACAGTGTTTTATGTTTTCAATCAAAGTTGGTGTCTAGGTAAACAGTGTTTTATGTTTTCAACCAAGGTTGGTGTTTAGATAAACAGTGTTTTATGTTTTCAATCAAAGTTGGTGTCTAGGTAAACAGTGTTTTATGTTTTCAACCAAGGTTGGTGTCTAGCTAAACAGTGTTTTATGTTTTCAATCAAGGTTGGTGTCTAGGTAAACAGTACTTTATGTTTTCAACCAAGGTTGGTGTCAAGGTAAACAGTACTTTATTTTTTCAACCAAAGTTGGTATCTAGGTAAACAGTGTTTTATGTTTTCAACCACGGTTGGTATGTAGGTAAACAGTAATTTATGTTTTCAACCAAGGTTGGTGTCAAGGTAAACAGTACTTTATTTTTTCAACCAAAGTTGGTGTCTAGGTAAACAGTGTTTTATGTTTTCAATCAAGGTTGGTGTCTAGCTAAACAGTGTTTTATGTTTTCAAAAAACATAAAACACTGTTTACCTAGACACCAACCTTGGCAACCAAAGTTGGTGTCTAGCTAAACAGTGTTTTATGTTTTCAATCAAGGTTGGTGTCTAGGTAAACAGTACTTTATGTTTTCAATCAAGGTTGGTGTCTAGGTAAACAGTGTTTTATGTTTTCAATCAAGGTTGGTGTCTAGCTAAACAGTGTTTTATGTTTTCAATCAAGGTTGGTGTCTAGGTAAACAGTACCTTATGTTTTCAATAAAACATAAAACACTGTTTACCTAGACACCAACCTTGGCAACCAAAGTTGGTATCTAGGTAAACAGTGTTTTATGTTTTCAACCACGGTTGGTATGTAGGTAAACAGTAATTTATGTTTTCAACCAAGTTTGTTCCTCCTTTGAGGTAAGTAAGTTACTTATATGAGGTTATATTAGCCAGTAATTAGCCATTCCTGTTACCCTTTCAGTATCAAAGTGAACTACCTAACTTCCTAGCATATTAAACCACATCTGATAGACAGGTATTTGACTTGAATATACTTTAACAACTTCCCCATACTTTATTATATATGGCCAGGCGTGGCCAGGTGGCTAGCGTGCCCAAACTGTGAATCCAAGGGTTCGTGGTTTGCATGCCATTACTGTGGAGCCGTGGATGCAATATAAGAGTGACCGGTCAACTCCCACTTTCCACTCAAACATAAGTTGAGACCAAAAGTAGGCGGTAGGTGCCGTGTACTAAATGCCTTTCCTCTAATTAAGGTCGGCTAAGCGGAGACATCCCTTTGTGTGTCCTTGCGCAATAATTTTGAAACGAATAAAAATACCAAATATATTCCATGTCTTTCACTTCCATACTCGAACTCTGCATAAATTATCGCAAGAAAAACTTAACAAGTTGTTCGTGTGAATTTTTATCTTCTTCCCCAAAACGTGAAATTTCAATAGTGTATCCGCCTTTCCGACTGACCACCAAATAAGGTTATCCTTAGACCTAACAACGAAACGAAAGCGATTTTTTTTTCAAAAGGTTTCATGACCTGGTGGAAAGACCCCCCACCCCCTCCATTACCAAAAACTCTGGATAAAGATAGCATGAACGCAAGAACCACAGGCAATACACATACATTTATATATATACATATTAGACTATTTATGACGAATGTTATTATTGCAAGCATAAAGCATGTGACGATTTCAAACAAGCGTGCAGGAACGCGAGGCGTTGCCCCTAGCGGTGCGTAGTGAATCATTCCATAACAAATAAATAAAAATAAATATAAAAGCAATCGCGGTGTTTAATGTTACCAAAAAAAAGGAAGAGAGCAGGGCGAAAATTAGAATGATCACATAATAAGGAACACGGTTCTCTCAAGGAAACCTATATAAAGATTAGCTGTCTTTCTTATAAATAGTGTTAGTAGTTTAAAGTTTTATTAAATCGTGAAGAAGCAGTAGGCTTAGCTAAGTTAAAGAATGACGCATACAGCGTAAATAAGCTCAATAATGTTAACTATGAAACCAATGGCAACGTTGAACCTTAGTTCTACAAAACACGTGAGTTGTTGATGACGTAGCACCTTTCGGAGTTCATACAGCAACTGTAATAACTATGGAAGAACCAGAGGATTGTGAGGAACAAAAAAAAAATTGAAATTTCGACTTTATATTGTGTGTACTAATATTAATAATTTCCCATAAATATAGTCCATTAAGCAGACGTTTTACCTTTCTCAAAATATAATAGTAATGATAATAATAACGCTTAGGCCTTCGTAGAAAACTTAAGATAACGTCAATTAATGCCTTCTGATGAAAACAAAAAGTTGTGTCTGTTTGCCCGTACCTTTCAGTCATCTACTCGTTATTCGTTTCCACATTTCTTGATCAATCAGCACCGAATTTGACAGTGATACGGGATTACAAGAGCAAGGTCATAGGAAGGTTCGACTCCCAATCTAATTTCGGAAAAACTACCAAAACAGCACAATGTAACACAGTGATACTGGATTACATGAGGAATGTCATGAGGGGGGTTGGACCCCCATCTAATTTCATATTGATAAAATTCTTGAAAACGGTATATATTCCTCTTCATTATTGGTACCTTTATGTATTTTTATTGCACATTTAATATTTTTTTTATGTTAAGGAAAAAAAATAGAAGCACAATTTCCTATGCTTTGTTAGAAACGAGTTTTTATATGTACTCCAGCTAGTTATTTATAAACCACTCAGGATTTACTAACAATAATATTTTCTTTAACTTTAGCTGAGTAATACACATTAATATAAATATTATTGTTTCCCACTATGGACCTTAATTTTTTTAAATAATTAATTAAACTGAAAATAACAGAAAAAGGCGTCTGACAATGAAACGCTGGGTACAAATAAACGTATTCCCAACTTTCATCTTGTTAAACCAAGCATCACAAGCGAGAATGTGTTTCGAAATGAACTTTCGTATTTATCATGTTATTTCGTGTCTCGTATTATTATGTCATGCTAGATCAAGTGGAGTTATACTGTGTCATGCTTTCTTTTACTAAATCATATGGCGTTATGCTGTGTTATATTATGTCATGCTTTCTTATTCTAAAACATATGGCGTTATGCTGTGTTATATTATGTCACGCTTTCTTATGTTATGCTGTGTTATATTATGTCATGCTTTCTTATTCTAAAACATATGGCGTTATGCTGTGTTATATTATGTCATGCTTTCTTATTCTAAAACATATGGCGTTATGCTGTGTTATATTATGTCACGCTTTCTTATGTTATGCTGTGTTATATTATGTCATGCTTTCTTATGTTATGCTGTGTTATATTATGTCATGCTTTCTTATTCTAAAACATATGGCGTTATGCTGTGTTATATTATGTCATGC
>NW_013680436.1:4472-6242 GCF_000517525.1 Limulus polyphemus
TGTTGTTCATTAGGTTCATATTCTACACAATGTAAGGTCTGTTGTTCTTAGGTACCTCTATTACTCTATACTTGATCTCCATTTTACGTTTTGGGGTATAGAGAGTGGTCTGTATATGTTCGTACAGATGTTTTCATTATGCCTATCTGTACGCAATTTGTTTTCTGTTTATCATTTTTTCATGTAAACTTATGACGGAGCGAATGTTAGAAAGTAAACATTTTCTTCTGTTGATGAAATCGATTTTAAAACGCTCCCAAGGTCTGAGAAGCTTTGACTATGATATAAAAGTCACTATGTGTTTAAGAACAAAATCCATCATTTTCATTTCAAATTCTGTAAATATATTTGTATACATTAAAATAAACGATCTTGTAACCTTACCACGTCCGTTCATGATCTCTCGTGCATCTAGAAATAGCCCTGAAGAGTAGGTTCCATTTCAACAGAGTCCGTAGAAAAACTTGTCACGTCCAAAGCAACTTATCCATCCCTGCAGGGTTTCCATAATCTATTTATTCTGTGAGGTTGATTGTTTCCCAGCGACTCTTTCAATTTAAATGTTTAGTAAGTATATCGGTACGTATAATGTCAAGTTTGATAACGTAATATGCATTCTATGCTAGTTTGTAGATAATTCCATAAAAAATTGTGAAGGTTATCGTGTTATAATGCTAAAATCCGAGGTTCGATTCCCTGTGGTGGACACGGCAGATAGCCCAATGTGACTTTGCTCTAAAACAAACAAACTATCTAAAGTTATGATTTAGCTTGTGTTAATTTGATTAATCCCTCTACTTGTGTTTTAAAGTTTCCATTTTTTTATTATTATTACTCCTTAAAATAGGTCATAGACTGCGAATAACTGATTTGTTTTTTAAATAATTTGGGAGGCCCGTCATGACCAGGTGGTTAGGGCGCTCTACTCGCAATTTGAGGGTCGCGGGTTCCAATCCCTGTCCCACTAAACATGCTCGCCCTTTCAGCTGTGGAGGCGTTATAATGTGACGGTTAATCCCACTATTCGTTGGTAAAAGAGTAGCCCAAGAGTTGGCGGTGTGTGGTGATGACTAGCTGCCTTCCTTCTTACAATGTTAAATTAGGGACGGCTAGCGCAGATAGTCCTCGTGTAGCTTTGCGCGAAATTCAGAAACAAACAAACTAATTTGGGCAGTGGAAACACTAAAAACACACTATTGGACAGTGGAAAGACACACTGTTGTTACCACAAACACACTATTGAGAAGTGGAAAGACACACTGTTGGTACCACAAACACGCTATTGGACAGTGGAAAGACACACTGTTGTTACCATAAACACACTATTGAGAAGTGGAAAGACACACTGTTGTTACCACAAACACGCTATTGAACAGTGGAAAGACACACTGTTGTTACCATAAACACACTATTGAGAAGTGGAAAGACACACTGTTGGTATCACAAACATGCTATTGGACAGTGGAAAGACACACTGTTGGTACCACAAACATGCTATTGGACAGTGGAAAGACACACCACTGAAACATAATTTTGATTATAAACAAGATTACGACACTTGTGATATACAACATTGTTTATTGACAAAAAGGAGACATGGATAAACGTTTCGGAATTCTAAAACCCTCCGCATCAAACAGCACTCTCCAACTCTGAACAATATGCAGTTTTCATTTATATTATACATTTTTTAATATGTTCGTATTACTGATTTTACTTTTTTTTTCGCTGTGTTTTCTCACTGTAGTTTCTCCCCATGATTGCTGTTTA
>NW_013680437.1:0-5240 GCF_000517525.1 Limulus polyphemus
ACAGTATAACAATCTTCTCATTCTATAAAACTCTACAGTATAACAATCTCCTCATTCTATAAAACACTACAGTATAACAATCTTCTCATTCTATAAAACACAACCGTATAACAAACTCATCATTATAAAACTACTACAGTATAACAATCTCCTCATTCTATAAAACACTACAGTATAACAATCTTCTCATTCTATAAAACTCTACAGTATAACAATCTCCTCATTCTATAAAACACTACAGTATAACAATCTTCTCATTCTATAAAACACAACCGTATAACAAACTCATCATTCTATAAAATACTACAGTATAACATTCTCCTCATTCTACAAAATACTACAGTATAACATTCACCTCATTCTATAAAATACTACCGTATAACAATCTCTTCATTCTATAATATACTACAGTATAACAATCTCCTCATTCTATAATATACTACAGTATAACAAACTCATCATTCTATAAAACACTACAGTATAACAAACTCATCATTCTATAAAACACTACAGTATAACAAACTCATCATTCTATAAAACACTACAGTATAACAATCTCCCCATTCTATAATATACTACAGTATAACAATCTCCTCATTCTATAATATACTACAGTATAACAATCTCCTCATTCTATAATATACTACAGTATAACAAACTCATCATTATTTAAAACACTACAGTATAACAAACTCATCATTCTATAAAACACTACCGTATAACAATCTCCTCATTCTATAAAACACTACAGTATAACAATCTCTTCATTCTATAATATACTACAGTATAACAAACTCAAACAAACTCATCATTCTATGAAACACTACAGTATAACAATCACCTCATTCTGTAAAATACTACCGTATAACAATCACCTCATTCTATAAAACACTACAGTATAACAAACTCATCATTCTATAAAACACTACCGTATAACAATCTCCTCAGTCTATAAAACACTACCGTATAACAAACTCATCATTCTATAAAACACTACAGTATAACAATCTCCTCATTCTATAAAACACTACCGTATAACAAACTCATCATTCTATAAAACACTACCGTATAACAATCTCCTCAGTCTATAAAACACTACCGTATAACAAACTCATCAGTCTATAAAACACTACCGTATAACAAACTCATCAGTCTATAAAACACTACAGTATAACAATCTCCCCATTCTATAAAATACAACATGATGTGTTTAATCTATCATGTTTAATAGTACAGTTAAAGTTGGTTTTACAGCAGGTTTTCTTTCTTACGTTCAACACTGATATTTTGGGTAGATTTTGGATCATCTTCCATTCCCGCCTCACGTACTCCACACTACCCACAAGTACCACATGCTTGAGTTCGTGGTAATGAAAATTACTGGAACGCAGTGGCATCACCAAGTTTCTGAGTCCAATCAAGGGAGAGTCAGGGTCAGCAAAAAGACAGACAACCACGTGACCATTCAGTATCGTCATTGCTGCCTCGTTACGGTCCTAAAAAAATTAAAAATTTTAAAACAAGAAAAAATATCTTGTATTGTTTTCTTTTGTTGTTGTTTCGATTTCATGGAAGTCACAATAATGTGTTAGTAGTGGGTCAGGTTGTTGTTGTTGTTTTCTTTATTTGTTGTTTTAGTGTGAGGGAAGCCACTATAATGTGTCATTAGTGGGTCAGGTTGTTGTTGCTGCTTTCTTTATTTGTTGTTTCAGTTTGATGGAAGTCACAATAACAAACAACAAATAAAAACTGACCCACTACTAACACCGATTTTATGAGTCACAATAATGTGTATATATATTGTGTGACGAGAACCACTACTTTCAACTGCATTAGACAGTGTATGAAAATATATGATATTTATCGCATATTAAGACCTCTGGTGATAATAATTGTAAAGTCGAAGCAACATTATTTCAATAAAATGGTTCAAACGTTGTTGATCATACCATCTAGCTTGTTCACATCTATTTTTAGTGTCTTCTGCCTTTTTCAACATTATTATTGGTATATTGTCTGTCTTGTTTAACATCATTCAGTTTGCCCACACATAATTATTTGTATACTTTCTAGCATACTTACACAGAATATTTACACAATCTAGCTTGTTCCCACATTACTGTCTGTATACTGTATACATTATACAACATATTTGTTGGTATACTGTCTGTCTTCTACACATAATTGTCGGTATATTGTCTAGCTTGTTCACACATTATTGTTATATTGTTCTGAAGAGCGAAATTCTTAAAAACTCTTCAACAGACCTCTTCTTATAGATCAAAGTTTCCAAGGAACCAAAATATGATCATCTCGCTGAAGAATTTACTAGGATACAACCTTCTATAGGTCGAAATTCAAATAAAACATTCCATAGTCGGTTTTCTTAAGATCTTAACAAAATACAGCCTATCTATAGAAGACTGTATCTTAGTAAGGTCTTAAGAACACATGTCTATAGTAGACTGTAACTTGGTAAGGTCTTAAGAACACCTATCTATAGAAGACTGTATCTTAGTAAGGTCTTAAGAACACCTATCTATAGAAGACTGTATCTTAGTAAGGTCTTAAGAACACCTATCTATAGAAGACTGTATCTTAGTAAGGTCTTAAGAAAGTGTAGCCGACAAAGACGATGACGTCTTCAACTTCGACAAAACTGAGATGAACTACGATTCGACAGGCATGTTTCATTGGTGCCCAGCTCGGCCTGTAGAAGATTGTATATTGGTAAGATCTTAATAATTCTACCCTATAAAACACTATATTTTTAAAGCCTTAAAAACGTACCCTATAGAATATTGTATCTTGGTAAGGTCTTAGGAACATCTATCTATAGAATACTGTATCTTGGTAAGATCTTAATAATTCTACCCTATAAAACACTATATTTTTAAAGCCTTAAAAACGTACCCTATAGAATATTGTATCTTGGTAAGGTCTTAGGAACATCTATCTATAGACGATTGTATCTTAGTAATGTCTTAAGAACACATATCTATAGAAGACTGTATCTTGGTAATGTCTTAAGAACACATGTCTATAGTAGACTGTAACTTGGTAAGATCTTAATAATTCTACCCTATAAAACACTATATTTTTAAAGCCTTAAACCTACCCTATAGAAGACTGTATTTTGGTAAGATCTTAAGAACACATGTCTATAGTAAACTGTAACTTGGTAAGATCTTAAGAACATTCTTCTGTGTTTATTTCTGACCACATAAAGGGGATCTTCTGTGTTTATTTCTGATCAGATAAAGGGAATGTGGTTGTTTTGGAAACACCAGCTTTACTTCAGGTCACAGAAATTTTGTTTCTTATTTGTTGACCATTGTTTCTCTTTCACAAAGTATTATTATTTTTCTAGCTAATCAAACCCAGCCCCTAGCAACTGTTAATAGACACAGTGCCACGCCAAGTCTACCTAATCAAAAATCACAGAACAACGCAGCTACGTTACCCAGTCGTCGTTCCAGTAACGTGAGCTATGCAAGGTATTGTTAGTTTTGTTTGGTATCAGTCGTATAGTGTATAATCATATATGAAGTGTTTAATACATCTCAAAACAGTAGAAGTAAAATCTAGACATCTCTAGAAGGGCTAATTTTTTGACATCGTTCCTTCCTCGCTGTCTTTATTATCCGATTACCAAATCTACTGGAGTGTTCTGGGTTTTTATTGTGATCTCATCGAGCGGAATCTCCCTCCAGTTTCTTTCCAGTCACGTGCTTTCCACCCAACAGTCTTCTCGAACAACCGCGCCCAACCAACCTGTATCTAACCTATGTAGTAAAAAGAAACTCATGTATACCCTTTAACATTCGTATATTCTCTATGTAAATTGATAAGTAGTAATTATAATTGATAACTTTCTTAAAACAAACTACACTTTCTTATATATATATGTAGGTTTTTATTGAAAAGTTTTTAACATTTCATATACTTTGGTTAAAAAGTCATTAACGATTTGCATAAATGCTATTATAGAAATTTTCTTCGTTTTGTACACATAATGTGAACGTATATTTCTCGTGCACGTTCGTTTCTTAATCCGTTCATCTCCAATGGTGAATATTGCACGAGCCAGACGTCAGAGTGTGCATGTTATGTCTCGCACCAATGCATCTTACTGGAAAATGCGTTTTAAAAACGTAGAGCAGTTATGATTGCATTTAACTGTTTTGAAAACAGTTATTTTTATTAATTATCATGTCTTTAAGGAAAACATTGGTTTTACTAATGGTATCGCTGTGAAATACTCTGATCAGTGGACAGTATTTCCTGACAAAGTTCTTACAGTGCCCGTTTATTATTGTCTATACATGCAGTTGTCCAGTAAAGCTTTTTCGAAGTGCTGATCTCTAGCAGGTATAATTTCAGAACAATGTTTCTATACTCAGTCTCAGCTGATCAACTTAGGGTGGTGTTTGGCACGAGAGCTTAACGTTATATATTTTCAAGTAGGTAAACTGGTTGCAGATGGAAACTGGTCAAAAATACAAAAGTTTGACCAACAAGAGTTTTCGAGTCGTCACAGTCCTCCGACTGGTAGTATACTTTGGTCAACGATCCTAACAGCAGCTTGCATGACCATTCACTCTATGTTGGTTCTTTTATCTGGTTTTAAGTTAAGTGACCAAGAATACTTTTAATATCTAAGTATACAATAAATTCACGTTTTCAGTCATAGCTTACGTCAAACGTTAATCGGCTTGTCAAAATTGTAAGTAATAAAAAACATCAAAGAAACACTGCTCATGATGCGAGTTTTGTAGGGAAAAACTTTTTCAGACATAGTTACATAATCAGTTAAGTCGAACAAGATACATTGGCTTTAAATGTGTGGTTTTGTTGCAACTCAGGCAAACCAATCATTCTAGCGGCGTCAAGAACTCCGGCAGTGAGAGACCTTTCTCTGTGTTCCCCTTTATGTGGTCAGAAATAAACACAGAAGATCCCCTTTATGTGGTCAGAAATAAACACAGAAGATCCCCTTTATGTGGTCAGAAATAAACATAGAATATCCCCTTCATGTGATCAGAAATAAACACAGAAGATCCCCTTTATCTGGTCAGAAATAAACACAGAAGATCCCTTCATGTGATCAGAAATAAACACAGAAGATCCCTTTATGTGGTCAGAAATAAACACAGAAGATCCCCTTTATGTGGTCAGAAATAAACATAGAATATCCCCTTCATGTGATCAGAAATAAACACAGAAGATCCCCTTTTATC
>NW_013680438.1:0-2618 GCF_000517525.1 Limulus polyphemus
ATTTTTTTTCTAGATCAAGAGTGACCGTAATACAAAAAGCCCTTAAAGGCTTTTTTGGTAACATTATCTGGTATGTTTTATCCTTTTAAAATTGACGCCTCTGATGCCATGTAGCTTTCACCCCAGGTCAGCATTTGACATATAAAACTGGTAATAGAAATGATCATTTACTTGATCACCATGATAAAAACATATACACGAATGCAGGTATTTCTTCAATAGCAACTGAATATGCATCAGGCGGATACAGTGTAAACGAAATGAATGACGGTGCTGCAAGTAGTAAAGTGTCAAACAAAAAACAATTAGTAAATATATTCAATCCATTTTATATGAAAGAAAAATCCATCCAGTTAGAGAAAAATAAAGAAACTAGTTTTACTAATGCAAATGAAAATATAAGGATTAGCTCTTTTAAAAATCCTAAGAAGAACATAGCTAGTAAGATTGGGAAGAGAATAAGGATGATGCATAAGCAGCATAATATTGCTAAAAAACTAAATGATATACATCGAGTGGAAAATATACCACATTATGTAACAAAAGAAACTAATATGAAATCTAACTTGGTTAATCAAAGACATCAAATACTACATGGCATTTCAAAGAACCGTCATCTAGCGCATAACACTATTATTAGAGACAACAAAGACAATGAGATTAAAATATTTGAAAACACCAAAAATGCTATTTCGAACAAAATTCAGCCAAAAGTGTACTTTTCTCTAATTGTTTTCTTTTTCTTCTTATTCCCGTATTTCTAAATTATTTTTACTTAACACGTTAAATTTCTACGTTTTGAATAAAATTAACATTTAAAAAATGATAGTAGTATTCGGCATTCCCGTGCTGGAAGGATGCTGCCTCAATAATGGGTTGCCAGGTGAAGATAGATCAAATGATGTCTCCTGAATGTTAATGACTATTATGAAATATGCAAAGGATGACAACACCTGTTACGTAATAGACAAAGGATGTCTACACGTAAAGGTAATATGCAAAAGAACCTAGGGTTAGACCGTTAGATGACAGGCGTGACTGTCGTAAGAAGAGAAGGCATTGACGTTATAGTTCCATGTGGCCCCCACAGGGTAGCTTAGGGAAGCGTTGACATCATAATTCCATAAAATAGCACTAGAGGGCGAGTTTGTAGGTGACATCGCAAGTAAATCATCAGATGATATCTCAACATAAATAGCTATATTTTATAATATATTCCCTAAGTATCTTTGCACTTCTTGCTAACCTGTTTTATTGACCTATCTAGTCAGTAAATGACACATAAAGTAATTAATATATCATGGGACACGATATGACCATTATATAATTAAAGTGAGTGAAAGATTGGGAGGCATATACTCTCCAGATCGAGAAAGATCTGTAACGTTGAAATGGTACAGTTTTTTTTGTTTTTTTAGGCAGTGAAACATCATCCGCCCAACAATGCATCAAAGCAATCAGAAAAAACAAAAAACTCGAATCTGTTTTAGGACGAATCTGTAATTAACTTAGTATGTATTAATTATACTTAACTTCAAATTTGCTGGTACCCTATTCAAGGGGCCTCATAAAAATAAGTGTGTCAGGGTCTCAAACTACCTTAATGCGGGCTTGTACAAAGTATCAGTTATGTTATAATCGTTGTCTCGTTAAAATAATAGTTTTACTTGTAAAGTATTCAAAACTTTTATGACACATGGAAATTAATTATTAAATGAAAACACGAGCAGCTATATTAACTGTCTTGTTCAAATATCTGTTTTACATGTAAACTATTAAATAACTTTTATTATATAAAGTTACCTATAGAAATGAAACTACACTGTTGATGACGTAATTACTTTTATAATAATAAATAAAGAATTGATAAGAAAAAGAAGAAATATATCACCAAGCTGTGTCGTCGTTTTTTTGTTTTTATTTTGCCGTCGACTGTTATTGTATGTTAGCCCTACTACTTCACATCAATGCTATTTGTCCACAGAATAATTTTTAAAGTAAATAATGTAGGGAATAACACAGAATACTTTCTTGTGAACAGCTGAGAAACTGGTCTTTCTGTAGAAATTTTCTGAATCACGTGACTAGAGCAGTTAGAAATTCAGCTTTAGCTCCCACTACGTTTTCATGGGAAAAATATTTTTCTCTTCGGCTAAATTGTCAATTATCTGTTACATCACGTGGTATAAAACATATGCCAGTCAATCAATTGAATTCTAAGCTATCTATTGGTCATAAATTTCATGGGAGTCGGCCTTAGAAAAATTTATTAACGAATTGTAATTTACAACTGGATAGTGGGTCAAAACTATATATTCATTTGACCTTTTAATAATTATTCATCTTTTCATTTCAACTATAAAAAGTGCTTTGTACATAAGAAAGCTTTAAATTACAAAATTTTATAAAACTTCAAAAGAAAGTAAGCATTATTTTATAAAACTTAATTATTAATGTATGTAACTAAAAAAGTAAAACATAGAAACTTTTAGGCTTGATAAGGTTAACTTGGGTAATATAAATAAATATAATGATAATAATTGTTTGTTTTTGAATTTCGTGCAAAGCTACACGAGGGCTATCTCCGCTAGCCGTCCCTAATTTAGCAGTGTAAGACA
>NW_013680438.1:2909-5530 GCF_000517525.1 Limulus polyphemus
ATTTATTCTGTGGACAAATAGCATTGATGTGAAGTAGTAGGGCTAACATAGAAAAACAGTAGTCGGCAAAAAAAAACAAAAAAAAACGACGACACAGGTTGGTGATATATTTCTTCTTTTTCTTATCATTTTTTTATTTATTATTATAAGAGTAACTAAAAAAGTAAAACATAGAAACTTTTAGGCTTGATAAGGTTAACTTAGATAATATAAATAAATATAATGATAATAACAATAATTTTTTTATACGAGGTACACTCGCTAGGACTAACAGCTCACGAGTAGCACCAGCTATATCTAACTTGGTTCGTGTAACATTTGCTTCATGTTACCTCATATTTTGACACTTATTATGACGGGAATTTTAAAAATCACGGTCCAAAAGGCAATAAAACAATGAATAATTATAAACAGTTGTGCATAAATAGTTTAAAACTTCTTAACCAGTGTAAAGAAATGTTGTTTCCTGCTACAATTTGAAGTAATTCTAGAAATAAAAAATTGTAATTTTGATTTATTTTGTATTTTTTATGGTGGTTACGAGGTCGGTCAAATTGATCAAGTCTGTACTGAATAAAAATAGAACAAATAAGAGATAAAATATATAGATTTATCAAAAAAAGAGATAGTTAAACTAACGGTCGGACCGTCGGTAAGGGCCACTGCGCCACGGTTACTGCAGCCTTGCATATGTCATGTTATACGTTTACTCAAGCATACTATCTTAATTTGTAGGTAAATCCATCATTGAACGAGACAAATATTATACACAGCTAATAGTTTACATTATCTACTTTTACAATTATCTGTTGCTTTATGCACAAAACACTTATTAATATCCCATATTCATTAGTTTTATAGGGTTTACTTCTTTAATTCATATATCATTAAATTATATGTCCTGAAAAACAATTAACACTTAATATTTATGACACCTAAAGATACTTCAATGAGATAGTCACATTGTTATTCGATAGCCTATTGTGTTTTTCTATGACTTAAGTAACGATTTAGTGCACATTTATTATACTGTAGTTTATTATTGTAGATTTTGATTTTATATTTAATTTGCATCATATGTTTTTGTATTTTTTGACGTTTTATATGTAAAACACTTAATAATATCGCTAATTCATTTGTTCCGTAGTTTCACTTTTATAATTATTATGTTTAAATTTCATGTTTTGCTGTAAAAGTTAATCTACATAATTGCTCCACTAAAATATCTATGTGAATATTTATATTTAACCATTACTACTGTAGAAATTGAAATTATAATCTTACCTTTCTGTAGATATTTTCATAAATCTTTATGAATATGTTGACAGATTTCTACTAAAACTAATAGAATTTCCACTTTTATCTGAGATTAACATTGCAGGTATACTATAGAAAGGTCACACATACAAACTCCAAACCATGTGGACTCTTTCGACCCTATAGCTAATTTAGTCGAAGAAGCTGACCTCTCATGTGTAAAATCGTGTGATATGTTCTTTGAATTAAGGCTTAGACCCAATTTAGCATTTCTAAGTCTCAATGTCCAAGACAGCTGACAAGATAATGTTCACAGTTGGTGGTACATCGACTTTTCACTAAGTAGGGGCTGAAATGATTAAAATATTTAGTATAACATAAAATAATTTCTTTATGAAAATAAAATTTAAAAATACATTTGAAATTCAGAGTATGTCTACATTACACATAATATCGACCCCCCCCACCCACCCCTGAGTGGCACAGCGGAATGTCTACGGACTTACAATAATAGAATCCGGATTTCGATACCCGTGGTGGGCAGAGCACAGATAGCTCATTGTGTAGCTTTCTCCTTAATCACAAACAAACAAACATGATATCGAAAATGTTTTAACATAAATTGTTCAAATCTACATAAATTCAAAATATTATATTATAATTTTGCTTTAGTAGTAGTAGTAGTACACCTTATAATTATTTAAACATATGTTAGTTTAAATATTTGTTGATATTTAAAATTTTGAAAACCTTACTTTATGCACACTCATAAGTTATAACATTTTAAGTTTTTTAGTTCAATGTACATTCATAAATTGTAACATTTTAGTTCACCAAAGCATCAGGTAATCAATACGTTTTCCCACACAAACGTACCTAGTTTATAACTGGTATAGCAAAATTGATACAGTACTTATTTGCTATTGAACTCTGCAAAATACAAGAATTGTAGAGAACCTTTTTTGAGAGTTGACAATTATAATGTGTCCTACTATGGAAGATTATAAAGAGATATTTGTAAATAGTTGATTTTATGAATAAAAAGTGCTTGACCAAATATCTCAATTTTATTGTTTATACTGTTCTCATAATAAAAGAAATGGTCTACAACAAATGATACATTTTCCTTCACATTTTATGAATGGCATTTATCATTACAGAATATTCTTTACAACCAAGATAAATTGTATGTTCAATATTAAGTCTAACTTAATTACTGGAGAATAGATTTTGTATGTCACTGAACTTAATAATCTGAAAAACGAATTTATCTATTCTTTCACTGTACATAACGATACAAAACACTAAATGTACATTCATGACATTTTCACTATCATAATTTGATGGTCCTGAAAAAGACTTTT
>NW_013680439.1:0-5236 GCF_000517525.1 Limulus polyphemus
AATTATAGCGTTTGTTATAGCGCGACTGTGGAAATTAAGTGTATTGCAAAGTTGTATTCAGAAAGAATAGACCAGTTTTACTTAAGAAAGGACTTGTGTCGCTAAAGTTTCATCGGGAAAGAAATTATACGGAAAATTAGCTAACGACGTAACAATATTATTTTATGGAAATAAAATCCAATCGACTTAAAGAAATGAAAGCGTTCTATTTCCCCAATTGAAAGTACTACAAATATAACGTTCCTTAACGTACTTAACGTTAGCTAAGTGATAGGCTAGGTTGTTGTTAAGCATGAAGCAACACAATTTGCTGTCTTTGCTCTATCAATCACAGGTATTGAAACCTAAATTTCAGCGTCGTATGCCTGAAACCTCTGAGCCACTAGGACCACTTACTTACTTACTAACTTATATCCTATCTCTAGTATTTTAGTACTTCTTGGAAACAAAACTTCAAACCTCAGGGCGTTGAATTATCTAACATTACTAATTTCTTTTCGGCCCGCTATGGCCAGGTGATTAGGACCCCGGCATGACCAGGTGATTAGGGCCCCTACATGGCCAGGTGATTAGGGCCCAGGCATGGCCAGGTGATTAGGGCGCTCGACTCGCAATCTGAGGATCGCGGGTTCGAATCTCCCGTCCCACCAAACATGCTCACCCTTTCAGCCGTAGGGGCGTTATAAGTGATGGTCAATCCCACTATTCGTTGGTGAAAGAGTTGGCGGTGGGTGGTGATGACTAGCTGCCTCCCCACTAGTCTTTCACTGCTAAATTAGGGACGGCTGGTGGAGATAGCCCTCGAGTATCTTTGCGCGAAATTTAGTTTTTATATTCTTTAAAATCGTTTCTCATGCTCTCAAAAAATTCTAGTCACTTCCCCTTTAAGATTATCTAGGGATAAAAAACATAGCCTACAACAATAGAAACTATCAAAAATTAAGTTATTGTCGTCGCCTAAGATCAACCGAGATCCTATATAATTTACGTCTTGAAAAATAAACTTACTTGCATTCCAAGTGTTTGTTTTATTTTTTGTATACTACAAATTTTTCGAGCTTCATAGCCTAGAGCCATATGTTTCTGTCCAATATCAACGGAATGAATGAACAATTCTGGGAGCTTACTAATTAGGCCTTGTTTTCAGCAGGCTTCTTAACTTGGTGTTTCTCCTTTTCAATCAATGTATTAAAAAAAAAAAAAATTCTCGGTAAAAAAGGTACATTTGAATGTCAGTAATTAATAGTTCTATGGTTTTTACTTTAATATAACTTAACATTAAAGAAAAGAACTATTCCGCTATTGAAGATTTGTTTGTTTGTAGTTATGCACAAAGCTACACAATGGGCTGTCTGTGCTCTGCCCACCACGGGTATCGAAACCCGGTTTCTAGCGTTTTAAGTCCGCAGACGTGCCGCTGTGCCACTGGGGGGGAGGGGGGCGCTATTGAAGAACAATCATTTGTTGCACTCAAAACAGAGAGTATGAGTGACAGGCCCGCCCTTCACTACGTCTATATCAAAAATAAGCTATGACCTTCAAAATTGGTCACACACAGTTGCAGTATCTGGATATATTTTGGAGTTTGATTTAAAGAGTTTAGTTAATGGAAGAAAGAACAAATAAGTTAACAACCATCCTGCACAACGTTTTGTTGGTTTGTCTGTACTGTGTTCACCACCACAATAGAAACCTGGATTAGATCGTTAATAAGTCCGTAGACTTATCGCTGTGACAATGTGGGAGTCCTTCATAGAAAATAATTTATTTAATTTCCACTAACAAACTTCGCTGAACATGCAGTCTGTTTTTAGACATTATTTAATTAATCGCAATGTGAAATCAATGATTATTTACGTAATATCCAGTGTGAAGTCAGAGATGATTTACGTAATATCCGGTGTGAAGTCAGAGATGATTTAGTTGATATCCTGTGTGAAATCAGAGATGATTTAGTTGATATCCAGTGTGAAGTCAGAGATGATTTAGTCTATATCCAATGTGAAGTCAGAGATGATTTAGTTGATATTCAGTGTGAAGTCAGAGATGATTTAGTCTATATCCAGTGTGAAGTCAGAGATGATTTAGTTGATATCCAGTGTGAAGTCAGAGATGATTTAGTTGACATCCAGTATAGAAACAGAGATTATTTAGTTGATATCCAGTGTGAAGTCAGAGATGATTTAGTTGATATCCAGTGTGAAGTCAGAAATGACTTAGTCTATATCCAGTGTGAAGTCAGAGATGATTTTGTTAATTTGAAGATATATTCATCTCTCCCTAACCTGCAACTTTAGATGGACGGTTTAGAATTGTGCTACATACCGAGACTCAAGCCTTGCAGTGAAGCAGCTATGAAGAAGAACGGTTTTTATGCTTGTTAGTTACATAGCTTGAAATTTTCCCGGTCCTAGACACAAGTTTACGTTCAATTCACCAAATTATTTAACAAATATTACAAGTTGAACGACAGACGTCACTTGTAGTTTAGAATGTTTTTTCGTTTTGCTTTAAACATTCAACTTTCATCGCCAAGAACACGGTTTTTTTCCTTTCATTAACAAAAATCGAGATCAACGTTGTAGATTGAAAATTACAAGGACAGCCGGTTTAAAAGAAGAAAAACCAGAATTGAGAGTGACCCAGATAAATTCTGGTTTATAATCTAGTCTCTACTGAGGAGCTGTGTCCTGGTCACCAACACCGTTCCCTCAGAGCCAGTTGTTCTTAACCAGGCTTAGACTAAAGACCCCTTTCTCTCGGACTGGCCTCACCCAGGTATGTTGGTTGTCTTCAACTTTTTTACAAAGTTATAACGTAGAATAACAGAAGAATATGGACTTATCTAAGCAAATTAACTAAGAAATATCAATCAAACATTGAGTTTCACATGGCTACGTTATTTACTGAAGATAAGTTACGTATTATAATCCTACATTCTAATGAGATAGACAACGATTTTTCCTGTTTTTATAACCACCGGAGTCTACATCAGGTTTTATATAATCACATAATTCAGCTAAATAAAATAACTCTTTGAAAACAAATGCTTCTAGTTTACAAGTTCCGATGTTAAGTACAGCAATACTGAGTTCAGGCGGCCACAAGAAGTCTGATGTAGAGATGTTTCTTTGGCATACATAAATTTCGTTATCAGCACCAGGATTCTTCGCCTATGAGGTTCATAACTCTATGGACTAATCTACTCATTCCCTTTACACTTCAGGCACAGAAGTTAATTGTTAAAAGTTACCAACTTGTATGGTATATATTCTTGTCAATAGTTACCACATGGTATGGTATATCTTCTTGTCAATAGTTACCAAAAAAAAAACATGGTATGGTATATCTTCTTATCAATAGTTACCAGCTTGTATGGTATATCTTCTTGTCAATAGTTACCACATGGTATGGTATATCTTCTTGTCAATAGTTACCACATGGTATGGTATATCTTCTTGTCAATAGTTACCACATGGTATGGTATATCTTCTTGTCTACAGTTAGTTGGTAACTATTGACAAGAAGATATACCATACAAGTTGGTAACTATTGACAAGAAGATATACCATACAACTTGGTAACTATTGACAAGATATACCATACAAGATGATAACTATTGACAAGATATACCATACAAGATGATAACTATTAACAAGAAGATATACCATACAACTTAGTAACTGTAGACAAGAAGATATACCATACCATGTGGTAATTATTGACAAGAAGATATACCATACAAGTTGGACAGGACATACTGGAAAAACAAGTACATACCATACCACTGGACATACGATAATATATGGTAGCTAAATACAATATATTATCATATCAAGTCGCAACTACTCGTAAGTTGATATATCATACCTAAGTGTACCGGTTTATAAGAAGATATACAAGAAGATATACCATACCGTGTGGTAACTATTCACAAAAAGATATACCATACAACTTGGTACCTATTGCCAAGAAGATATACCATACAACTTGGTAACTGTAGACAAGATATACCATACAACAAGTACATACCATACCTTTTTCCAGTATCTCCTGTGGTATGGTGTGTACTTGTTTTTCTAATGATGGGTGTTTCTCTATCAAATACACTAAGGTAGTATCATACGTTATGTAAACTATCTGGTTTACGACTCACTCTGCTCTGTTTTTGCTGCTTGACACTGTGATGCTTTGTCCACTCATTGATGCTGCTGAACTTTTTTAAATCTCATTATTGTAGAGAAATACGCATGAGCTAAAGTCCGAGTAACAACTTTAATTAGTAACAGTTTCTGGCAAAGTTGGACAAAGAATCAATAGTAAAATGAAAACAAGCCAGTTACATAGATTGTAATTAAAAGTGAACCCAGTATTATGTATAGACACATTCCGTTCTCAATCATCATTAGTATACATCGCTTCATCATTAATTTCCCTCGTTATTTTCATATTATTACATCACATATTTTATAAATCATAAAAGATAACCTAAACATAGCAATGATGTAAAGTAACAGTGAAAAGACATCTTATTTATTGATTTAAATATTCTATGTAGGCCCTGTATCGAAGCGAAAGGAATTTTTCAACAACTTGGTATATCGTGTCGGCTGAAGAATGCAGTTTTTTACTTACATTCTAGGTTTGTTTTTTAAATTATATATAATTAATGTTATTTATGTATTAGTTATAACTTTATTAGTTTAGGTAAAATCTTTTTAACGTTATATATACGATTTCCTAACAGAAACTAAAACACACAAAAATCGACCCGAAATGTAGAACGTTTTATAATATTTTCAATGTGACCTGTTAAACTGATTCTTTCATTTCTGACATAAATAACAACCCTATATTTTACCTCTTTTATTGTCCTTGAGCTACAGTCGTACGAGAGAAGTTGTGAAGGAAAAACCTAATTTTACAGCCTATTCTCATGCGAGAATACAAATAGCCATGAAATCCTGTATTTAGTTCACGTTGCGCGTTCGTGACTCCGTTTGTTCTCCCACAATTTTGGAAATAGGAGGACCAAACTTGGCAGTCAAACTCGAGGTGGCCTAGCCGCTATAAGGGGGTATAAAGGGATTAAAACACACCCAGAAGGTCACGATGGGGACTAGGAATCGGATTTTCTGTTACTCACCCCCCACCTCTCGGGTTATGACAGCTGCAATGTTACACATCCAGAAGGTCACGATGGGGACTAGGAATCGGATTTTCTGTTACTCACCCC
>NW_013680440.1:0-3512 GCF_000517525.1 Limulus polyphemus
TTTAGTTTAGGAGGAAATATCCTTCATTCGTAAACCCAAACACAGCAGTAATTACACTTTAGGAGGGCGTCTACTTCTATCATAAACCCATATATGACAGCAACTTTAGTTTAGGAGGAAATATCCTTCATTCGTAAACCCAAACACAGCAGTAATTACACTTTAGGAGGGCGTCTACTTCTATCATAAACCCATATATGACAGCAACTTTAGTTTAGGAGGAAATATCCTTCATTCGTAAACCCAAACACAGCAGTAATTACACTTTAGGAGGGCGTCTACTTCTATCATAAACCCATATATGTTGCGGGGCAATCTTTCTTAACACCAGCTGAAGACAGGAACAGGATAGATTGCAGGACAGCAAACCATGATTAGAATAGATTATTAGACATCAAGAATAGGAGATATTACAAGACAGCAGGAACAGGAAATATTGTAGGACAACAAGCCATGAACAGAAGAAATTATAGGGCAGTCAATTATAGCAGCGAAAACAAGGATAGGATAGAAGTGAGTAATAATGCACCCTGGTTTGGTATTACATATTCAATCCAGATAAAGAGATCTAATTCAAATCTTGACCAAAAGAAACAGAGCCAAAGAAGTTAAAACACTGATTTACTTACGAATAAATACTGACATGTTAAAACAGTTTTCAGATTTGGTGTCATCTTCTTAAGTAGAATTATAGAAATAATATATTTTAAAGAGTTTCTCCATCCATTTTAAGATGTCGTCCTAAAGTATTGTTCCTGTATTGATATTACTGTAGGTAAGAACTGGTACAATTCAGCTTTACCTGTATTGATATTACTGTAGGTAAGAACTGGTACAAATCCTATTTTATTTCTCTGTGTATTGAGGTAACCAGTTGAGTCTATATAATAACCAATTTCAAAGATCAGTGTGACGAAAATCTAGAACAGTGAGATTACTAATAACCAACGAGACACGTGTGTAAAGATGATAATTTTGTAGCCACTGGCTAAAACTTTTTGAGTAAATGTTGTTTTCATAAACATACGTCGTGTATTATATATATATATATGTATGTATGTGTTCTGTATGATACGCATTTTTCATAAAATCGCAATATATCAAAGTATCAGAATTTCATAACTTGTACTACCAACGGAATTTCAGATATTAATATATTTTTCTTTTCAAATCCAACCTAGCACTACTTACGAAGCTTCGACACGAACTTATCGGTGAAATGATTACAGTAATTACTAACACACACCGCCACCACTCTATCCCTTAGTAAAAGCATGTCGACAACTAAGGGTAACTAGTGTTTAGAGTATCTATGTCTTCGTCTCTTGTCGAAACCTCTATTTAAAGAGATACATTGAAATAACGTCCAAAGAGCATTAATTGATATTTTTACTCTACACTTCTCTGTATTTTAATGCAATGTACAGGTACACTATTGACCAAAGCCATTAAATTCCAAGACATTCAGTCGGAAAACACGAATAAGAAGAAAAGAAAGTAGCCTTTAATCATTTCTCCTGGTTCAGAGACACGTAATATAACTTACAAATGCTCTCGTTCCCAAAACGTTTATAAAAACGACTACAATTATATAAAAATCAGAATGTAAATGTACCACATTTATTTACAAACTTCATATTTTTGCCTCTTTACTTGCAACTCTCAAAGTATACTTCGCTTTGAAATAAGAACTGAAACTCGTTGCCACATTATTAAAAACATTTTAACTACTTCACCTGGCGTCTACATTAGCGGTTAGTTTGAGGACTTTTAACTCAGGCTGGATATCCGCGGCGGACATAAAGCATATAACCATTGAGTCAATACTTCGAAAAACTTGAAAACTAGACATAGAAAGGAAAGCAACTACTAAACTATAAACCTAATTATAATGGATTTCGTTAAAGAAACTGCACGTTATTATAGTTAAAAATTAATCGTTAATTAAAACTTGCAATGTCGGTAGTATTGGTATTTTACGACATTTGAGAGAAACGCTGTGTATTTTGTCTTTTTCGTATTTTTAGCTTCAGACTTTTCGCAGTTCTCGTGCATTTATTTTCTATCACAGTTTAGCTTCGAACGTTTCACATTATAACAGTTTTAGCTCTTTAATTGTAGGATGATCCTTTTTTTTCGTACAATTTCACGAACAATGATTTGATTGTAACATTGTATAGAAAGAATGGTTACAGTCTTCACATTAGTCAAAACCCTGATTTTCTGGTGTGCAAGTATTGATATTACTGTAGGTAAGAACTGGTATAATTCAGCTTTACCTCTCCAGAGGTAAAACCGAATCGTACCAGTTCTTACCTACAGTAATATCAATAGAGGTACAGCTGAATCATACCAGTTCTTACCTACAGTAATATCAATACAGGTAAAGCTGAATCGTACCAGTTCTTACCTACAGTAATATCAATAGAAATACAGCTGAATCGTACCAGTTCTTACCTACAGTAATATCAATAGAAATAAAGCTGAATCGTACCAGTTCTTACGTACAGTAATATCAATAGAGATACAGCTGAATCGTACCAGTTTTTACGTACAGTAATATCAATAAAAGTAAAGCTGAATCATACCAGTTCTTACCTACAGTAATATCAATAGAGGTAAAGCTGAATTATACCAGTTCTTACATACAGTAATATCAATAGAAGTACGGCTAAATCGTACCAATTCTTACCTACAGTAATATCAACAGAGATTAAAAATTGAATTGTACCAGTTCTTACCTACAGTAATATAAACAGATGTACGGCTGAATTGTATCAATTCTTACTTACAGTAATATCAATAGAAGTAAAGCTGAATCGTACCAGTTCTTAACTACAGTAATATTAATAGAGGTAAAGCTGAATTATACCAGTTCTTATCTACAGTAATATCAATAGAAGTACGGCTGAATCGTACCAATTCTTACCTACAGTAATATCAATAGAGGAAAAGCTGAATTGTACCAGTTCTTATCTGCAGTAATATCAATAGAGGTACAGCTGAATCGTACCAGTTCTTACCTACAGTAATATTAATAGAGGTAAAGCTGAATTATACCAGTTCTTACATACAGTAATATCAATAGAAGTACGGCTGAATCGTACCAATTCTTACCTACAGTAGTATCACCAGAGGTAAAACTGAATTGTACCAGTTCTTATCTGCAGTAATATCAATAGAGGTACAGCTGAATCGTACCAGTTCTTACCTACAGTAATATTAATAGAGGTAAAGCTGAATTATACCAGTTCTTACATACAGTAATATCAATAGAAGTACGGCTGAATCGTACCAATTCTTACCTACAGTAGTATCACCAGAGGTAAAACTGAATTGTACCAGTTATTATCTGCAGTAATATCAATAGAAGTACAGCTGAATCGTACCACTTCTTACCTACAGTAATATTAATAGAGGTAAAGTAGAATCGTAACAGTTCTTACCTACAGTAATATCAATAGAGATACAGCTGAATCGTACCAGTTCTTACCTACAGTAATATCAATAGA
>NW_013680440.1:3956-5673 GCF_000517525.1 Limulus polyphemus
ATTAAGAAGACGTCTTTCTAAGTTAATGTTGCTGTAATTCTTGGATATATGAATTGAGAAGACGCCTTCTAAAGTATTATTGTTGCTGTAATACTTGGATATATGAATTGAGAAGACGCCTTCTAAAGTATTATTGTTGCTGTAATACTTGGATATATGAATTGAGAAGACGTCTTTCTAAAGTATTATTGTTGCTGTAATACTTGGATATATGAATTAAGAAGACGTCTTTCTAAAGTATTATTGTTGCTGTAATACTTGGATATATGAATTGAGAAGACGCCTTCTAAAGTATTATTGTTGCTATAATACTTCGATATATGAATTGAGAAGGCGCCTTCTAAAGTATTATTGTTGCTATAATACTTGGATAAATGAATTGAGAAGGCGCCTTCTAAAGTATTATTGTTGCTATAATACTTGGATAAATGAATTGAGAAGTAGTTTTTCTAAACTTTTGTGAAATTTGGGTTCATGAATTCAGAAGAAATCTTTCAAAAGATATTCGCTGTCATATTTGAGATTATGAGTTCAGAAGACGCCTCTATAGATTTTACTGAGTGCCATATTTTTGTTTGTAAATACAGAAGACGCTTCTCTGGACTGTAGTAGCTGTCAAATTTGGATTATGAATTGAAAATGCTTCGTTCTAAGCTCCATTCCTGACATATGTGTGTCATGAATTAACAGGACGCCTGATAAAACCACAGTTTCTATCTTACTTGGGATTACCTATTGAGTCTGGTTTGAATTTTGCGCAAAGCTACATGAGGGCTATCTGTGCAAGCCGTTCCTAATTTAGTAGTGAAAGACTACAGATTTGGAATTGTGAATGGAAAAAGCGTGTTTCTAAAGATAGTTGGTGTCATATTTTGGTTTATGTGTTTAGAAGAAGCCTGTCTAAATTATAATTGCTGTCATGTTTGGGTTTGTAAATTGAGAACATGTTTTTTTAAATTATACTTTTCTGATATCTGGGTTTATGAATTGAAAAGACGCCTGTCTGAACCATAGTTGCTGTCATATTTGTGTTTATCAATCGAGAAGAAATCTTTTTATATAATAGTTTGTGTCATGCTTGGGATTATGAAGTCACAAGAGGATTTCCAAACAATAGCTAACTGTATTTATGAATTGAGAAGACCCATTTGTTAATTACATTTGCCTTCATACTTATGTATAAGAATTTAAAAAATACCTTTTAAATTATAGATGGCGTCATATTTGTTTTTATTTATTGAGAAAACGTCTTCTTGTGATTATTGGGATTATAGAGTGAAAAGACACCAGTGTTGTTTATGAATTGAGAAGATGTCTTTTGAAATTATTACTGCTGTAATATTTGGGTTTATGAATTAACAAGACGCGTGAATAAACAGTAGTTTCTGTCTTATTTGGATTATGAATTAAGAAGACATATTTTTTTAAACCACAGTGGCTGTCATATTTGGGTTTATGAATTAAGAATACTTCTGTATAAACTATGATAGCTGTCATATCTTGGTTTATTAATTCAGAAGACGTCTGTCTAAACTATGATAGCTGTCATATCTTGGTTTATGAATTGAGAAGACTTCTGTCTAAACTATGATAGCTGTCATATCTTGGTTTATTAATAGAGAAGACGTCTGTCTGAACCAAAATTGTAATCATATCTTGGTTCATTAATTGAGAAGACTTCTGTCTAAACTATGATAGATGTCATATCTGGTTTATT
>NW_013680441.1:0-3581 GCF_000517525.1 Limulus polyphemus
CAGACTGAACAATGTTAATTACACATACAGAGTGTATAAAGTGTTATAATACAGACTGGACAATGTTAATTACACATGCAGAGTGTATAAAGTGTTATAATACAGACTGGAGAATGTTAATTACACATACAAAGTGTCTAAAGTGCTATAATACAGACTGGACAATGTTAATTACACATACAGAGTGTCTAAAGTATTATAATACAGACTGGACAATGTTAATTACACATACAGAGTGTCTAAAGTATTATAATACAGACTGGACAATGTTAATTACACATACAAAGTGTCTAAAGTGTTATAATACAGGGTGGACAATGTTAATTACACATACAGAGTGTATAAAGTGTTATAATACAGACTGGACAATGTTAATTACACATACAGAGTGTATAAAGTGTTATAATACAGACTGGACAATGTTAATTACACATACAGAGTGTATAAAGTGTTATAATACAGGCTGGACAATGTTAATTACACATGCAGAGTGTTTAAAGTGTTATAATACAGACTGGACAATGTTAATTACACATACAGAGTGTATAAAGTGTTATAATACAGACTGGACAATGATAATTACACATGCAGAGTGTATAAAGTGTTATAATACAGACTGGACAATGTTAATTACACATACAGAGTGTATAAAGTATTATAATACAGACTGGACAATGATAATTACACATACAGAGTGTATAAAGTATTATAATACAGACTGGACAATGTTAATTACACATACAGAGTGTCTAAAGTATTATAATACAGACTGGACAATGTTAATTACACATGCATGTGTAGTTTAATACTACAGACCGAATTTTCATCATCAATGTCACTGATATGAAGAATCATTAGCGAAACAAAAACCTTGGCTGGACCATCTGAAAGAGAGAAAGATAACATAGAGGCATAAAAAGGTATTAATATCAATTTTTAATTCCTTACTAAATATGGATTCTCGACTAAAACGATATCCTAACTCAGACTAGCTTGTTTATAAGATATGAATATCTTGCATGGATTATGATATTCATGGTTCATTACAGAGAAGAAAATGTTTCGAAGTTACTATTAGTCCAGAGGCTAATATCACTCATTTTTTACTTCATTATATCCGAGCAATCTGGACTCTAGAGTTTTGTTGCTAGGACACATTTCAAGCAAAATTTTAATAACATTGTTATTATCATTTTTTACATCAGACACTGTATTTGTTTTAACGAGAGTATTTAATTATAGTTATTTATATCGAATGAGTGGAACATATTAAAAATCGATCTGCCCCCCCCCCCCCCTTTTAGTGGCACAGCGCTAAAAGCCAAGTTTCGATACGCGTCGGGCAGGGCATAGCAGACCATTATTGTGAAGCTTTTTGCTTAACAACAACAAAAAACAAATAAATTCTGCTTTTATGTTAGAACGTTAAAATTTTAAGCCTTATAGTGGCATTAAAATATATTTATTATGACAAGGTATAGCAAGATCGTTATTACGAAGCATGGCTTTAAAGTACAATTAGTTTTAAGTTACTGAAGATTTACGGAGCCGAAGAAACATACACATTTCTCGGGAAGTAGCGGATACACTTTGAGACCAGTTAGTGGAAGTTTGGAACAATAAACTAATAACATACGACATAGCAGCTTTACTACCACATTACTTACCTCACTATAATGGACGTATCTATGTATGTAACCAAAACTCCTGCGCCATCTATTGGATGGCATCACAAACAAACATCCATTAAAATTTCACATTTTGGGTATTCAGACAATTACAGAAATAACTGTGGTATGTAGAACAACAATTTCTTTATAATAGAACACAATTTTAAATAAAAGTATTCTCCTCACAACAAGAACACGACTTTCACTAGGACAGTACAGGAGGGTTTGATTATATCTTTATTGGTGTAATTTTTAAATGTAGTACTGAGAATCTGGAGTTCTTAAAAAAACTATTTTTTTCAATAAACGGTACCACTTTTAATATATAAAAATATTACATTTTAATACTACGATTAGTAATTATTAGCACAAACAATCGTTTCTGCTAATATTATTAATTTTACTGGAAAGGTTTTACACGCCCATTTATTCAGTGGTAAGTTTAAGCGTTTATAATGCTACAGTTCGGGGTTAGATCCCGACGGTACAGCGTTTTAACTATCAAGAGCTGAGGGCAGTGGTGGTGAGACTTTTGTTTCGTTTCTCATACACGCACATCAGCTGGGTTCTTGACTGAGACGATTATAAAGAAGAAACATAGAAACTATCACACCTCCAAGTAACTTGTATAATATTGAACTTTCCCACCTTTCTTCAGGCTTAATGTGAAAATGAAATTAAGCCTAACGAAGAGCATTTGCTCTAAACGTTGCTAGATAAAATAAATTAGTTTTTATTTCAATGTTCTGTTTCAGCAGTGATTATATTTCATTGCATTTATTTCCCAATGTTGCGCGAATTGCATTTCCTTTGAAAGGTCATTTGTTTTTCCCGACGTCCATCTTGGAAATGTCAATAAATTCAACAAAGCGTTCCAGATTTATAGTCAGCGTTGAACCAACTGTGACGTCGTGGTAGTCCAACACCGTGTGGTATTGTTGAATTTTGGAATTCGTTTTAAAGCTGTTGCAAGTGTTATGTTCTTAGTGCACAGCTACACAATGGGCTATGTACACTCTGTCCATTTAGTAAACTTACAACTGACCCATCAGGGGACCGCAGAAAGTTCATTGTTACTCCAATAGCAACGACAGGCCATTAAGTATTACAGCTTATCTAATATCACAGAAAAAAACAACGACAACAAAACATGCATCAACTTCAAGCTAAAAGACAACTGACAGGTAAAAGTTATTCACTGGAGCATTCATACTGTCATAATTAGCGTTTTAGGTAGCAACACAATGGGACCATTACAAGTCCATAGATGTAGAAGTTCAAAAGAATTAGACCAGGTGGAGCGAATCTCACATAAATATTGTCCAAACGTTATATAGTACGAAAAGGGAAACTTAATTCTGAATATAAAAATGCTGACTAATTCAATTGATTTAATCTTACATGTAGTGGTACAAGAATAAAAAGACTGGTGCAGACAAATCAATGGCTGGGTTAATATTCCCTTCGAAACGACCTATACGTGAAAGAAATGCCTGCTTAATTCTCAATAGTTAGCGGAATAAACGACAATAACTTGTTTTTTGTTGTTGTTTTTTTTTTAACTTAAAGGAGGCCCGCTGTGTCCGGATGTGGAACTCCCACGGAAAGCCTTTTGGGGACGTTTTGGTCCTTAATATGAGACCTTTCTAAGCATGCAGACAGAAACGCTGTTCAAAAGGAAACAGAAACCTTGTCCAAAGGGAAACCAAAATGTTGTCCAAAATCAAACTGAAACTTTGTTCAGAATTAAACCGAAACATTGTCCAAAAACCGTTCCTGTATGATTGAGACGTTTACACCATCTAAGCCGAAAATTAAAATCCATTCGAAACAGTACATTCATGACTACTAAATCATTTGATATAATTAATTGAAACACTGGCTAATGCATATTATATTTATAGTATTTTG
>NW_013680441.1:3966-5613 GCF_000517525.1 Limulus polyphemus
TTAACGTTGAATATTATTTATGATTTTAACATGTTCATATGTTTTGATGTTTAATACTATCGGTCTTATTGGACACCCATTTTTAGATATTTTGGGTAAAATGTTAAAATCCCTGCATGAGTTCCAGCCTAGTCTAAGTTTTTTTTGTATTCTTCTTAATTAAGTAATCTTTGATCTTTTCAAAATTCTAACCCATATTTCTGTAATTAATTTATGTTGGATTATTATTTAATTATTTAATTTTTTTCCCTTACAGGAGAGAGTTTACTTTATTTTTATAATTATTTAACAGAACAAATTAACCTTTATCTGGTTTAATTATAATTATTTCGTTTTTCTTTTAACTTACTACGGACTTTCGGTTATTCCTGATTTGGGTTTAAATGTTTCTTTCTTTCTGTTGTTCATGGTACTCATTAAAAGAAGTTAATTCTATTCCCGTTGTCCGTGTTCTAATACTTTCTAACGATTCTTTACTGTTTGGCCAAATAAAAAAATTTTAGTTTGTTGTAATAACTGTTCAAAATTCACTAAATAGTCTATATAATAAACAAATTCAACCTATTGGATAATAATCTTTTTCTACCTCATTTAATTCATAATGTGATAACTTAAGAATAATCTGATCAGGTTATGCCATATAAAATGCCCTCCAGTGGCACAGCGGCATGTCTAAGGATTTATAACGCTGTAAACAGGGTTTCGATACCCGTGTTGAGCAGAGCACAGATAGGCCATTGTGTAGCTTTGTGCTTAACTACAAACAAACAATTTATGCCATAAAACTATTTCTGTTAGACTTTAATTGAAAGTTGTTAATATGTTGTAGCCTTAATAGTAGTTTATCGAATATACTATTTCGAGTTTGAAATTTTTTAGAATAATTACAAACATTAAATTTTGAACATAAAGTACATTTTGTGGTTTTGATATAAAACCTTGGTTTGTTTGTTTTTAGAGCAAAGCCACATTAGGCTATCTGTTGTGTCCATTGCGGGGAAGAGAACCCGGGATTTTAGCGTTGTCCCACCGTATGTATTTATTAATATATCCTCAAAATAAACTCTTGACCTCTATACCACTCTTCCAAAGAACATGTGTAGGAAATGTCTTGATTTATGTACTAAACACTCACATTTAATGGTAAAATATAGGATCAAATACATGGGGAATAGCTATGAGTTTACAGGTTAGCTCTAGTGTTAGTTAATTTGTATTTGTGTTATTATGAAAAACAATGGTTGCCCTCAGGAATTTAAACAGATTTGTTATGAAAGATATATTGATACATTTATCATCTTTTAAACTAGAAATCAAGTGATTGAGTTTTTAAAATGCTTGAATAATATTTGATTTAAACAGAACACAAGAAAGATTGTAAATTTACAACAGAACACAAGGAAGATTGTAAATTTTCATTTTTTGGATGTTTTGATAAGCAACATTTTAGGCCCGGCATGGCCAGGTGGTTATGGCGCTAGACTCGCAATCTGAGGATCGCGGGTTCGAATCCCCGTCACACCAAACATGCTCGCCCTTTCAGCCGTGGGGACGTTATAATGTGACGGTCAATCCCACTATTCTTGGTAAAAGAGTAGCCCAAGAGTTGGCGGTGGGTGGTGATGACTAGCTGCCTTCCCTCTAGTC
>NW_013680442.1:0-1267 GCF_000517525.1 Limulus polyphemus
AGGGACTGAGCCCGTGCTGAAAAAGTTAATCGATAATCAGTTTTTAAATGAATGAAATTTATAAATTCATTATGAACTGTTCTTACTGTTAGTTCCAGTAATTTTGATATTTGTTCAGTTTTCATTGCCCATTATACATAAGACTGTTTAAAAATGTATATATTGACCATAACCTATTAGCAAATAAGGTAGCTAAATTGTGTATTTATATTTTGCTCAATAAAATAATGTGATACTACTATGTATATTCACTATATTTCATAAATTACAACATTATTGCATTTTTATGCCCCATTCTACCTTTTAATTCAGTTCTGTCATCCAGTAAATTACAAGATTACTGCATTCACCTAAAGTTCTAAAATTGCATCATTATGCTATCACTTTGTATGTGTGTCTGATTCATCACAACCTGAAATGTTTTCAAAATGATGCCCAACAAAGAATTTTGAGAACCCCAATACAACTGATTAAATTTGTGCAATACGTTGTTAATTCAATACAGGTATTCCAATAAAAGTCCAAACACCTATATATAACCACAAAATTTTTAAATTTTCTTGAGATATACAGGAATCCATTATCTTCCAAGTGTCTTGTAATAAAATCTCCATAATTTTTTCAATCAATAATGGTCAAGGTATTTCAGTTGGCTTTGCAGTAGCTCCTTTTGGGGAATACTGAAAATCAAAATAAACCAATAATTAGAAACATATGCAAATTGAACATAAAATATTCATAAAACTGTCAGCAAACTGTCAATTCAAGACAGCATCGTCTACATAATGGATAAAGTAACAAACAACATAAAAATATTAAGTTTAAATACAGATTTCCTAATGTGAGTAACAGCTTATGTATAAAACATTGAAATGTGTGAAAGCATGATGGAAATCTAAGTATAAAATTTTCTAAAGTTAGTTACTGTACATTGACATATTAAAGGTAGAACTGTGAAATAAATGATAATATGAAAAAAAGTCTAAACATCACAATGAACTCAGTACCAGAATCAATGGTTAACACATGTTGAAATTAACACAGTACTAGTATCAATGGTTAACACATGTTGAGATTAACACTGTACCAGTACCAATAGTTAACACATATTGAGATTAACACAGTACCAGTATCACTGGTTAGCACACGTTGAGATTAAAGACAGAAGACAGGGATATTCAAAACAATAACATGCTGAACACAAACTTAAGTTGGTCAATCCCACTATTCGTTGGTAAAACAGTTGCCCAATAGTTGGCGGTGGGTG
>NW_013680442.1:1801-5758 GCF_000517525.1 Limulus polyphemus
AACTGATTTATATGATAGCATTTTGGACAATTAAAATGGAAGATTCTTAAGTCATTGATTTATTGTATTACTGTTAACTAGTAAAGTAAGATTTAAGCAATTTAACTTATTCTGTATGACAAATTTAATCTAAATGTTATCAAAGGAGATAGAGTAGGTGGCAATTTTACACCGATAACATATTTGCCAAAATCAATGCCATTAAACTTAGTTTTATAAAAACAAACTTTTATAAAAGACATAGATGAAGGTATTATAATTAAAACAAATATTGGCAGAAATGTCTTAAAAACTCTCCATATCAACATTACAGAAGTAAGTGCATAAAAGTTATAATTTTCCTATACGGAAAATGTATTTCCCAAAGGTACTTACCTCTCTTCACAAGATTAGCTATTCTTGTTCAGTGCTGCCCTCTCTATATCGAACTTTTTCTTTAGGCATGCCACAAGCCTACTGTTCCCCTCTTATTGGAATTACTATATTCCAACATGTCTCTCATGCAAATCATTATACTTCACCTCCTCACCAATAGGACCATGATATGCTCACATGATGCATGTGACTCCCTCTATGATCCTCTACCGAACTATCACTTCGAAGTTTGGCAGATGATGCCAGCACTGGAGAAAAGTGGGGAGGAAGTGTGAGTGGAGGAAAGTGCCTATTAGAAATACATTTTCAGTATAGGAAAATTATGACTTCCGATATGGTACTCTCACAAGATTAGCTATAATCCCACATTGAGAACAAGGAAGGACTGTTGCAAGAGAACGACAGAAGTAACCCCAAAAGTATCCAAAGGTTATCCCTGAAAATGTGAGATACAGAACTGAAGATCAGAAGAGAGGAACCACATCACTTCTGAACCAGGTATACTCTTCACCCATGTGTGGAATGTGTAAGATATATGGGCAGAAAATGAGGAGTACATCTAAATGGGAGAGAAAGTGGTAGGTAAGTGATCCTAACCAGAGAAAAATATTGTAACTCAATCCCACAAGAGAAAGTGGGTAAACAAGGATGTGCTTCTGGGTGTAGAGTGGCTAAGGCATGGCGGACCATACTTGATAAGTCAACTACATCTAGAACCTCCTTGCGGGGTACCGACATCCACACGAGGGTAGGATGAGGATCACACTGTATTCACCTCAAACCCAAGAATCAGGGATTAAGACCCACACTGATTCCTGGGTATGATAAAAGGAAATTCGAGAAATTGATATCTGGTATCCAAAAGTTGTCTATCACATGGAATCAACTCCCCCAACCACGGTACAGGCCGTGACCATGCAATGGCAATAACATCCCTGAAACAAGAGAACAAAGGATAGCCAAAGACAGAGCTGTAACAATCCCACATACCACTATTGTGACCCACAACACAGATGGAGGAAATCAAGGGAGGAAGGTAGACAACCCGAACTCATGTGAGGACTTATGTTGATTGGTTCATTTTAATCCAAAACCTCCTTGCAGATTACTGACATCCATGCGAGGGTAGGAAGAGGGCTCCCAATCAAAGGGGTGAACAGCATTCTGATATCTCACTCCATAGGAGGATATTATGTCATCTACATCCACAGAACACCACCGATCTACTCTGTAAGCGAATGGTTATTGTGTGGAACTCATTCAGCAGGGTGCCTCCATGGTCAACCACCCCAGTGGCAAGGACATCCATACTCCACTCGAAAAAGGAGGGTAACAATGTGGTGGAGAGTCCAGAGGAACATCATCACTGGAGACAGTGCAATGTGTGACCAGAAAACCATATTTTGAAAAGCAGACCATACCGAGTTATTTACTCTAGGAATGAAAGAGATATGCAGCAATCCCCCTTTTGCTTTACCCCTGCAGTCCATAGGTGATATGGTCCGGGACGGGCATGTTTAGGAAGCAAAATATCGCGAGGTTATACACTGTCAAGCGATCTTGTGGAAACCCCCATCTTCATAGTGAGTGTGTGAAACCATGGAAGATAAAGTGCAAGTCAACATGGCTGTACAGTGCAGATTTAGAGTTAAAGAATACCTGGTCAGGCACCACTCGCCACAGAGTGAGATCCATGTGATAAAAAAGTAGATAAAGGCCCCTGAAAGAAAGAAAGTATGAAGAATTACACTGAAGTCTGAAGAATGACCACAGGTTTTAGACGAAACCCTGATAAAGAGAAAAACTGCAATATGATGGAGATAGTGGGAGACAAACGTACTGGGAGTGGTCCACATGCAAGATTGCAAAATCTCCTCAATTGGATGATGAAGACGAGAAGCAAGGGAAAAAATGAGGTGTTAAGTCTGATGAGAAGACGACTGGAACAAAGTCTGGGGGGTAGAAGGAAGGGAAGAATAGGCCAATCGAATCAAAAGACAGATCCAATTGGTAAGGCTAGAAGGTGAAAGATCATGAAGGAATGAGGAATGCCAGGGATAAAGAGTCGGGAACATGTACCCTGAAAGATAGCAGTATGGCTAGATAACAACAAAGAGCCCTGACCAGATACAGAAACCTATCGAGGTCTGGTTGAGGATATAGATGGGAAATAGGAGAAAAGGAGGAACCACCCTTCCGAGCTGCCAAGGTATTTGGAAGAAAGGAACCATCTGAATAAATGAGGAGATAGGTAGGGTGATAAAGGGTACGTGAAACTTCAATGGCAAACAAATCTGCCCTTCAATGTCCAAAGGCTAAAAGAAGGAAATATGCTTTAAGGGAAAGATGAAACATGGAACATGAGGAAAGTGGTTCAAATGGACATAAAGTAAGGGAATGTAGGATCACATTAATGTTCTAATCCGAAAGGGCAGGAATGCATGTGCATGGTAAGAACAGGGGAAGTAAACACCCTATGGTATTGGGAAGAACAAAAGGTATGGGATAAGGCCGCCTAATATCAGGAAAGCGAGTAGACTGAAGACCCACGGTTGAAGGGCCAGGTGAGAAATTCTGCCACATGAGCCATGGTAGGCTTGTCAGTGGGAAACTTCCTGGTGTTAGACCAACTGCAGAATACCTTCCACTTACATTGGTACACCTCCATGGAAGATCGACAGATGGAACTAGCTAACAAGGAAGTGACTCGATGTGTGAAACCTGATCATCTTGCCAAGGATCGGGTTAAAAGCCAGGTGTGAAGACACAGGATGTGAAAGTTGGGATGTTGTATATGCAATCGAGGTTGACGAAGAAGGGGGGAGAAAGTGGAAGAGGAACAGGGGAGAGGAGCAGTCGTTGTAACATTGGAAACCAAGGCCGAGCTAGCCAATAGGGAGCAATCAGTAGGACTCAACAAGGACAAGAAAAATCACCTGATGAAGTAATTGGATAGGTTGGTACATAATTTTGTGACCAATCCTGGCTGAAGGTCTCGACTGCCAGAGTCTGTGGATGACGTACAGGTGGCCAAAAGAGAGGTAACTTGGTGTTGAGGCCTGTAGCAAAAACATCCAAGTGGGGAGAACCCCCACCAATAGCAAAGATCCCTGAAAACGAGGGGATTTAATGCCCACTCCATGGGAGATATTTGGTCGGGGCTAAAAAGACTATCCATGACCATATTGATAGCACCCGGCACACGAACATGCAACAAGGCGAATGTTATGTGCAAAGGCACAGTATAATTGATCCAATGCACGAAAACATAGATCTATGGATTTGGTGCCCCTTGGTAGTTGATATGTGCTACCACCATAGAATTGTCCAATTGAAACATTACCACACAATGTCGGGCAAGAAGAAGGAAGTGGTGCATTGCCCAATGTATAGCTAGAAGTTCAAGAACATTGATATGCGTCCATAAAAAGATGTAGATCCAGATGCGCGGGGGGGGGGGGAAGTGGCATGCCTGTCGATGTCTGGGCTTTGTCCAGCCACCAATGCAGATCATCTTTCAGGGAAGGAGGAAGGAAAATATACATCTCACCATATCCTTCCCTCTAATGTCTACATACAACA
>NW_013680443.1:0-5222 GCF_000517525.1 Limulus polyphemus
AACTATTACACTAATCAGTTTAATACTGGTCTTAATATTATAATATTACGAGGGCCGAGTTCGATGCTGTCTTAAAACAAATGACTAAATAACCTTTCATCTTTTCCTGCCCACAAATGAAAAGTATTTAATTTTTCCATGTTTAAAAGTATTAGTTTTTTCAAACATGTCTATAAAATGTTTAGAACGTTTTGATCAAGTTTTTAGGCTCTCTTGCGAAAAAAAAATAATTCCCTCCCTGATATTAAACTTTCCATTGGTAGCTGTCGAAAGAGAACCATTCATTTAGTCCAATAACACTGTTCCTATTCCACGCCAGCGCCCCCTGGAGATTACAGTTTAATATAACTTAAAATCATTCAGTGATGCTGGACGTGAATAGACGTAGCTACACACGTTTAGTTTTTGTTTTTTTTCTTTTTTTTTACTGGTTGACTGCGAATCGGGTTCGCAACCCGTCGTCGTAGAATCGCACTTCAACACTACTATTCGATTTAAGTAGCTCAAGAGTTGGCGGCTGGTGCTTTATTTTATAAGTTCAAAGTTAGAGACGGCTAGCGATAGCCCTTGCGTCAATATCGGAATATAACCAAAAATATGATTGTTCGTTTAGAAATCCAATCGGTCGTTGTTCAAAAACATGAAAAATACCCGTATATTCAGGATTGCGTTTTAAAACATGGATTTCTTTAATCTTTGGTGGTTAATTAGTTGTTTTATTCACATTTTAATTCCTTAAAAAAAACATCATTTTCCTTACGCTCCTTTTAAATTTTCGGCTAAGAAAAAAAACCTTCAAAGTGTAAATAGTGAAAAGAAAACAAACGACTCTGATGAAATCGGTTACAAGAAAAAAACTGTTTCTATGGGAATTTGCTCCGACTCAAATATCTGATATCGAACTGTAGCAATTGAAGAAAGATAATATAAATAAAACGTATTATGGTTACTGGGCCATAAAGCACTTAAGCCTACTGGATGAAACAAACTGTTCTCAATGACGACATTAGAGCACTTCTTATGTCTAAAAAAAAAACCCGATCTTCTGAGAAATGTTAACATCTAAAAACAAAACAAAACGCCATCATTTCAGGGGACTTTCTACCTCGGAAGTTAATTGAAAATTGACGATGTTTCTTTAACAAGTGCCAATTGTTTATTCCGTTCTGTGCTTCAAAGACAGTTTTATTAATGTTAATCAAGCATTTAACTCAGGACTTCAGATCATGTTAAGTATCAGAAAGTCAGAGATTTGAAATCTACTAACTGTTTCCTACTTACCGTTTCAAATGTTGACCTTTTTATCAGCCTACTTTTGTTCTTACTGTGGAAACTATTATCTTGTCTCTTTACATGAACAGCAATTGAGTAACTTACCAAAGTTTGGTATCTATCAGTTTAGATACCTCTATATCATCAGAATAAGAAGTGTTCTTGTATTTTATTCAAACTTAACTAAAATATACATACCCAAAACACCTCAAAATCATAGCTAAAACTGTTCTATCTTATTCATCCGTGAGTCTCTGTTTTCATTAAATTTCCGTTCATTCTTCTTCAACCAGTGCTCTTCATCACTTCTTCAGCAACGTTCCAATCGTTTCTACACTTTTTTTTTTCCATTGTTTGCATCTTATTAGAATACGGAGCTAGTGTTTTGAAATAATTACGTTTGTTATCAGTTCCTCAAATGTCGTTCTGGTTGTGGTGCCATGGAACCAACAATATTTATCAGAGGCTCTTTAGTTACATGTTTAGGGATGTTGTAGTTTACAACCAACAGTATTATCCGCAACCATCAAAGACTCGTTAATTATAGAATATGACTATACCAGCCTTCGAACCAAAAAAATTTTCTATATCTACCAGATGTTCTTTAAGTACAGGTTTAGGGTTATGGTAGTTATAACCTCTTCTGCTCTCTTACACCACAGTTTTCCTTAAAGATTTGATTTTAGTGTTACACAAGCAACACTGGATTCTTGTCTAGTGTTTCTTCTAATGATGCGATTTCACAAACAATAATTTCACGCCGTACAAGAGATGCTTAATTCCTTTGCATTTCTGGTATTGATACTTAACACTTTGCATTTCTGGCATTGATACTTAACAATTGACAGCTTCGTTCCTTTCATATCACTATTTGTTTCAATCCTGTCATTTTAATTGTTTTTCGCTCCGAAATACAGGTATTTCATTCTGTTGGTGTATTTCATAAGAACTGATAATACCATAACTAGCACTTCAAACTATTTTCGGTAACTACCTCTTCAGTTGAGATGATCCACGACCAATAACTCATATTCATCTGTAGTTCTTTCTGTCCAGTCGTAGTTCGAGTATTCAAAGTTCATCGATTACTACCTCTTCCCCATTTCTGGTTACTACAATCTGGTAACACCCAACTCTGGTTAGCACCAGCTTTAGACACAACAGAATGTTAAGCTGTAACCAAACGGCCTCTAAAGTCTACTATTAATTATCATTTCTTTTAAACCCTTCGAGTAATAAACACTTCCGGAACAAGGTGTCAAAGTACAGTTTTCCAAAGATAACAGTTTCTGTGCTTTATAATGTTCTTTTTCTGTCTAACCCGAACCTTGAACTGTGTATTTTTAGAGGGTTTCATGTAAACCTCTTCTGAACGAGTACTCTCGGTCCAACGACGTCAAATAACGAACAAATCTTTACGAAGCTCTATGAAATGATGTAGCAGATTTTCTCAAACTGAATATTTATCAAGACATGGAAGAACTAGTCTTGAAATTAATAGAAATACTTAAAGGTGATAATAAGATCTTGTGTTGTGGGAACACACTCTTGTCTTTGTTGAAGTATTTTCTCGCAAAGCAATACAAAGGTTATCTACATAAAACAACCCCTGATAGACTAGAGAAAGGGTTAATGAAAAATAGCCTCAGATTTAGAGGTGGGTGCTATTGACTTTATGACCTAATAATGGGATGTGACAGTCAATCTTGCAGTACACCTAGACCAAAATTGCGATTCACATTTTTTTTTGTGGCAACAGAACATGAAGAAAAATAAAATTCGGATTCACAATCTGGGCACGCTAACCAGAGAGCTACACCCGGCCTGGGAATAGCTTCTTTACAGGAAAAATGGGAAGGTTTGTGTAACAAAGAAGCAAACCTGTAATTTGAAATTGTTGTTCAGTAAACTCTACACAGTGTTGTTAGGAAGTCACTGTTTTGTATATAAATCAATGAAGTTCATGAGCCATCGGTGAAGAACAAGATAAATAAGGAGGATTCATTCGTACCAATAATAGTAAATACGAAGGATTTATTGATACCAGTAATGTTAAATAAGAAGAATTTATTGGTACCAGGAATGGTAAATACGAAGGATTTATTGGTACCAGTAATGGTAAATACGAAGGATTTATTGGTACCAGTAATGGTAAATAAGAAGGATTTATTGGTACCAGTAATGGTAAATACGAAGGATTTATTGGTACCAGTAATGGTAAATACGAAGGATTTATTGTTATCAGTAATGGTAAATAAGAATAATTTATTGGTACCAGTAATGATAAATACGAAGGATTTATTGGTACCAGTAATGATAAATACGAAGGATTTATTGTTATCAGTAATGGTAAATAAGAATAATTTATTGGTACCATTAATGATAAATACGAAGGATTTATTGGTACCAGTAATGATAAATACGAAGGATTTATTGGTATCAGTAATGGTAAATACGAAGGATTTATTGGTACCAGGAATGGTACTTGTTCATTTAAATCCTTCGGCTTAGCAAATCCTGTATAACTCATAGATACAGAATCCTAAGATGTTGGGTCAAATCAACCACTTCAGGAAAGTTCACGATCTAACCTCCTCCGATTGCGATGGTAGATGGCAGGGACGTTGGTGTCAGAGAGATGTAAGATTTAACCAAAATTCGAGTAGCTAGGTCAAACGAGTTTTTAAGTATCTGATCTGAAATGGCTCCTAGATGATACGAGTGACATAAAAATAGCAACATATTTCAATGTTACAGTAAAAAGTAAGAAATTAATTGAAAGATCTCTTTGTGCTCTAGCCAAATATTCCATTTTTTCTGACATTCAGAATTTTGACCTTTGTCCATGAATTGTTGACCTTTGATCTCACTTAGACTTTCAGCCCCAACATGGATGACAAAAATCTAGGTTGAATACTGTACTTCACACCATCTCCTAAGTTTGTTCCAGAAATTATCCTGGGATCTTGATGGGGTCAAGAGGTATTCACTCATTACTTTGTGTCATTGTAGTTCATGGGTCAAATATTTGGTGAACTCTAGCATGAAAATTGTTTGACCTAGAGAAGTAAAACTTGGCAAAATCTTGTATCTCTGCTAAACAGCATTAAAATTCATGAACTTTCCTTTTCGGGGTTGATTGATTGACCCATTTACTAATTGACCTGACATGGGCTGAACCATTTATTAACTCACTCTCAAGACAACTTGGTAACAGTTATCTAACTCTCATTAAGAAATACAGGTCTTTTACCAGGATCTGGCTTGATACCGTAGGAAGGACCTTCCTTAAGAAATACGCGTACTCACATTTACCAGGAGATGGCCTCACCTGTAGGAATCATTCTACTTAACGAATACAGGTACTCACTTTTACTAGGACCTGGCATCATACCGTATGAAGTATTATATTTAACGAATACAGGCACTCGCCTTTACCAGGACCTGGCATCACACCGTAGGAAGTATTCTCCTTACTCAATACAGGTACTCACCTTTACCAGGACCTGGCCTCACAGTTTATTGAGTATCAGATTATCTACAATATTAAAGGTATCTTTTAATATGCTAGTTAAATTGAAATTCAAAGATATATAGAAAAATAAATGAAATCGGTACTGGTTTCCAAGAAAATAAGTTTAATTAAATTCTCGGTAGTGACGTCGGTGAGTAGCAATAGAATTTCACTACATTTTGGAAGAAATGGTTAAATGATGTTTGGTTTGGTATTCGATCCTCTTATTAGATTACTTGATGAAAATCCATCATATAGTATAATGATTGAAGAATCTATGGATGTTCTTGAATCTTGGAATATAAGGACCAAAATTACTTCTTTACATCAACACAGTGGTCTTGAATCTTGGAATATAAGGACCAAAATTACTTCTTTACATCAACACAGTGGTCTTGAATCTTGGAATATAAGGACCAAAATTACTTCTTTACAT
>NW_013680444.1:0-641 GCF_000517525.1 Limulus polyphemus
AATAAACACGGGCAATCACCGTCCAATAAAGATCCCTCCAAGGAGAATAGCTCCAGCAAAGCGACAAGAGATAGAGAAGGTCATGGACAGTCTAATTAAGGAGAGTATAGTCGAGAAGTCAGATAGTCCATGGTCAGCTCCCATTGTATTAGTCCAGAAGAAGGATGGGACCCAACGTTGCTGTGTGGACTTCAGGGCTCTTAACAGCATAAGCGAAAAAGACTCATACCCATTGCCCAGAATTGATGATACTCTTGATGCCCTAAGTGGAGCCAGGTGGTTCTCAACTCTGGACCTAAAGCTAGGTTTCCATCAAGTAAAAATGGCAATACTGAGTGATGCCATTCGGGCTCAGTAATGCTCCAGCAACATTTGAGAGGCTGATGGAACGAGTATTGGAAGGCCTACATTGGAAGATAGCCCTAGTGTACCAGGACGATGTCATTGTATTTGCAACAACTTTTGATGAGGAAATGTTCCGGCAGGAGGAAGTATTCAAGCATTTGAAAGCAGCAAACCTCAAACTCCATCCCAAGAAATGTCATTTGTTCCAGAAAGAGGTGCTTTACATAGGCCACGTAGTAAGTGAGAATGGGGTGCAAACTGATCCTGAGGTGAAAGCAGTGAATGACTGGCCAACA
>NW_013680444.1:1566-3821 GCF_000517525.1 Limulus polyphemus
TCACCTACGACACAGATTTTACTGGATAGGTATGAGACAAGATGTGGAAGAATGGTGCTAAAAGGGGACCCAAGCATAAGGGACGTGCTCCAATGACGTTATATCAAGTTGGTGCACCAATGGAAAGAGTAGCCGTCGACATTGCTGGTCCTGTGCCCCAAACTCGTGCTGGAAACAAGTACATTTGTGTGATGATGGATTATTTCACCATTTGGCCAGAGACATATGCAATACCAAATCAGGAAGCTACAACTGTAGCTTTGGCTATTAGTGATTTCTTCTTCAGATTTGGTATGCCATATGAACTGCATTCAGATCAAGACCGTAGATTTGAATCAGCTGTGTTCCAAGAATGCTGCAAGTTGTTTGGCATCCGAAAGACCAGGACAACGCCACTTCACCCACAGTCTGATGGGATGGTAGAAAAGTACAACTGGACACTGGGACAGGAATTAGCAAAGTTTCGTAATAGCCGCCAAGATGACTGGGATGTCTTACTCCCTCCACCATTTATGGCCTATAGGACAGCAGAGCATGAAACCACTGGATACACTCCAGCAAAGTTGATGTTTGGTCGGGAAATTCTGTTGCCAGTAGATCTGTTAACAGGACGCCCAGCTTATGAAGAGAAAATGCGTGAAATGTGTCAAAATTCGTGAAAGTGTTATCAGAAAGGATGGATAATTTTCACCATCAAGTGCGTTCAAACTCGAAAATGTCTGCTGATTAGATGAAGCTATCTTGTGATAAGAGATCTACTGAAGTCAGCTTTGAACCAGGAGACAAGGTGTTGTGGTATAATCCCAGGAAGACCAAAGGGAGGTCTCCTAAGTTGTCTTCTCCATGGGAAGGCCCATATGACATAGTGGATTGTCTCAGACATGACTTTCTGAATCAAATGTGGTCGGCGAGGTAAGCCAAAAGTTGTGCATGCCAACAGGCTTTGACATCATCACAGTCCAGGACATTTCCGTTGGGACAAAGTGAACAACAGAACAAATGACGCTGCTGAAGACGTGTCACCTGAAAAAGCCAACTTCGAAGAAGAAACTCTACTTGGTTTTGAGAAGGGAAAACAGTGAAGCCGTTAATGAAGCTACTACCACTAATGTGACTGCTACCAATAATGGGACATTTCCTGATGGAGTAGATGAACCTTACGTAAAGCAGAAGCCAATGAGTCAGAGTCCAGTATGGAAGAAGATACTTCCTGTAAAATTAATGGACTTTGTTTTATTTTACTTTTGTGTTTGTGAATTCTGTACATTTAATCAAGTTATTGATAACTATCTATTGGTTAAATGTAAGAGGCTATTGTTTGGGACGAACAATACTAAGGAAGGGGCAGTGTTACGACAGCCGAAGTCACGTGACGCACAGGGAAACATGTGCACTGTAGTTTCTAGAAAGATCATGAATTATCGAGGAACTTCGCTAATGTCCTAGTGTTTGCCATGCACCCTCTTTTTAGTATATAAGCCTGGCGAGACAAACTAGCGCAATTGCAGAGATAGATAGAGCGAAGAAATAGTGTTACATCTCCGTTTGTTAATTGATTTTCCATAAATTCGTTCCGATGAAACTTTAGCGACTCAAGTCCTTTCTTAAATAAAAATGGTTTATTCTTTCTGAATATAACTTTGCGATACATTTAATTTCAACAGTCGCGCTATAACAAACGCTATAATTCTCAACGTACGTGCTCGACTTCAACAATACTCAGTTCAATTACACACTTCCTTGCCGTCACTTTGTGACCGTCTTATATATGCAAGACTACCCCAATCTAGTAGTCTCCCGACAATTCACGAAGGTTCGAGAGAGACGTGGCGTGATACTAGTCACGTGATCTCGCTGACGCAACAATATATAACTGAGTCAAGCAAACAATAGGCACTGTAAGTAAAAGTGTGTGAATCACTGCGATTTATAGCATTTGATATAAATGTTGTTAAGTTTAAAGTGACTGTGGAAATTCTGTGTATTACAAAAATTTATATTTTTACCGGAAATCATAAAATAAGTAGATACGTAACTTTATGTTTCTTATGTTGTCGTGGCCTGGGTCTGAATTTTTGTTTTGTTTCAATGTTAATTTTAAATTCTGAAGTAGTGATCTTTCTGTTTATTGAATTCTCTTGGTTGGTAAGTATGTTGTCATATGTGCAGGTAAACGGGAAATCAGCAGTAAAAAGTGTGAGGTTAGAGTTAATGAAATTGTTAATGTGTGATTGGTGGTCAGAGTCGAAGTTTGG
>NW_013680444.1:3831-6157 GCF_000517525.1 Limulus polyphemus
TCTTATATATGCAAGACTACCCCTAATCTAGTAGTCTCCCGACAATTCACGAAGGTTCGAGAGGGACGTGGCGTGATACTAGTCACGTGATCTCGCTGACGCAACAATAGATAACTGAGTCAAGCAAACAATAGACACTGTAAGTAAAGTGTGTGAATAACATTTGTTTTTATTGTTGTTAAGTTTAAAGTGACTGTGGAAATTCTGTGTATTATAAAAATTTATATTTTTACCGGAAATCATAAAATAAGTAGATACGTAACTTTATGTTTCTTATGTTGTCGTGGCCTGGGTCTGAATTTTTGTTTTGTTTCAATGTTAATTTTAAATTCTGAAGTAGTGATCTTTCTGTTTATTGAATTCTCTTGGTAAGTATGTTGTCATATGTGCAGGTAAACGGGAAATTGGCAGTAAAAAGTGTGAGGTTAGAGTTAATGAAATTGTTAATGTGTGATTGGTGGTCAGAGTCGAAGTTTGGAGAATGAAGGTTACTGAAAGAGGTTTCACAGTAGTTGGCTAGTAAATTTTCTTTGTATGCGTATGTTTTGGCTGTAGTGTTGTTGTGTGTAATTGATTGAAATAACTGGTTGTTGTTTTTATTAGAGGAAAGGGTTTTGAATTTTTTCAGAACTTTTTTGGATTTGTTTTTAGATTATTACAAAAATCTAACCAGTTCGTTTCTTTTAGTATTTTTATATTATTTCTTATTTGTGCATTTAATCTGTTTATCTGTTTATTAAGATCTCGTGAAGTGTGATGCAGTCTTCGTAAGCGTTTTCGGTCGATAATTAACTTTTGAATCTCTGGGGCTAGTATCTAGTGATTGTGTGAGTATGAGTTTTGTCTTGAAGCAGATGAGGTAGTTTCAGATGTTGCAATGTTTATTGCTTGACTTATATTTTTAACATATAGGTCTAGGTCGTGTTTATTGTTAATTTGTGTAATTAGTGGCTGTTGAGTGTTTCGTTGATTTTTCCCAAGTCGGTTTTGGTGTAATAATAAATTGGTGGGAGTTGTGGTGTCGGAGGTATTCGTGTGTGAATTGTACATGATATGGGGAAGTGGCCGCTTGAAATTTCTTGATGGACTGTGAAGTTTGTGGTTTTGGTTATTAAAGCGGTCGGGACTATGATTAGGGCGAGAACATCGTACGTATTTGTTGGCGAGTGATAATGTGTGTGTGGTCGTTTATGGTATTCATGTTGTTGTTGACTAGTAACTCGCGGATCAATGTTCCTCTGGGTGTGTTTGTTTTTCCATTTAGGTCTTTGTGTGGAAAGACGCCTATAATCGCCTAAAAATCGCATATAATTAAAGGTTGAGGATTTCTTGACAAGCATAGTTGGAGGTAATTTGTATCTATATCTTTGGATGGGGAGCAGTAAATGGAAACTATTGGGACGATTGTTCTATTTATTATATGGATGTTGCAGAAAATGGTTTCGTTTATATCGGAAATGAAGTTATGTTAGTTAAGTTATTGTTGCAGTATCCCAGACGCTGTTTTATAAAGAAAACAGACTAGATAAATATTTAGATAACAATCATAGATGGCAGGACCAGTGGAAGGAAATATTTTAAAAACATTTTGAAAAAAAATTCCTTCTTAGAGAGCGCTTATTTACAGTGTAAAACTTATTTTTGGATTTTTTTATTAAATTCTTCTTTAAACTTCATAAAATAATACAATTTTGTACAAATAATTGAATGCTGTGCCACTGTTTACAAAAATAAAATCTAAAATCCAATAAAAGATAAGTTCTCTATAATTTCTTCAATTCACAAATGTGAATTTGCCCTTTAAAATTGTAAAGGGAATTGATAGTGTTAATGGGTCATCCTTTTTATATCTAACAATGTATATAGTAGAACGAGGTTCACAAATATGAATTTTGATAAGGTAGGATTGATCTTCAGATAACAGGGTGGTTTTGTTTGCTTTTGGATGTTGTGAAGGCAGTAAATTTAAGTGAGTTAAGAGAAAGCTTACTAAGTATATTGTAACGTCTCCGTTCGTTAGTTGATTTTCTGTAACTTCGTTCCCACGAAACTTTAGCGACACAAGTCCTTTCTTAATAAAACTGGTTTATTCTTTTCGAATATAACTTTACCGATACACTTATTTTCAACAGTCGCTCTACAACAAACGCTATAACAATGAATGTTAACTTCAGCAATACTTTCTGACTGCAGTTCAATTATTCACTACCTACACACATTGTCCAGTCACGTTGTGACCATCTTATATATACCAGCCTACCCCCAATCTAGTAAATGCTAGGGCATTCACGAAAGTTCGAGAGAAGGAGTGGCGTGATACTAGTCA
>NW_013680445.1:0-1638 GCF_000517525.1 Limulus polyphemus
AGCGGAAGTTGGGGTCAGTAGGTAGACTGTTATACAATAACATAGCACATCTGAGCGGAACTTGGGGCCAGTAGGTAGACTGTTATACAATAACATCGCACATCTGAGCGGAACTTTGCTCCTTTGCAGGTAGGATAAAGCAGAGGAGGACAGAGTTAGCAAGTTTAATTAGAAATCTTATAGGTGGCGTTACCTTGCCCCTGGCGTTAAAACTTGTCCGCCAGATGGTGGGCATGTATGTTGACTAGGGTATCAACTATTGCGCGCGCCCACGGCTCGTACTTGGAACTTACCTTGTTGGATTGTTACACACACATTGGTATCTCGTACAGTTACAGACAGCAGTCGACAGGATTTCTTCACAAACAAGCCGTTTGTATAAAGACATCATCTGTATTACTGGACAGTTTAGAACAGTTCCGCTGTCAGAAGAAGCCATTTTGTCCTAGGAAGCGTGTTTTTGGAGACATTCTTATCATTACACTTCAAGTTTTCAACTCGTAGAACAAAAGATACAGGTAGGAAATAGTTCAAGTACTCTAGACAAAAATTTTTCCCTTAGAGCTAAGCCTATTTCTTTCAACAAAAATGATAAATTCTTTCGAAATTTTACTTGAATTTTAAAATTTCCCCAATCTTCAGTGATTATATGTGTAGTAGTAATTTTACACCGTTGGTTTTATACTGAAAACTTTTAATTATTGTAATGTAATGTTGTAGAATTATAAGATACACTAACAAAAGGCCAAAACAAGACTTAGCATTAAATGTATTTATAAATGACATGCCATAAAAATCACTTACTTACTAAATAAATGTTCTTTGTAAAACTTGTCAACACATTATAAGCGTGTAATTGAATGTCACGGTGTATGATTTTGAGAAACATAAAATATGAGGCCTGACATGTCCTGGTGGTTAGGACATTCGACTTAGATTCTTCGGATCGTGGGTTCGAATCTCTTCACTAAACATGCTCACCCCGTCAGCCTTGGTGGGGAGGGGGGCGTTATTAGTGATGATCAATCCCACTATTCGTTGGGAAAAGAGTAGCCTAAGAGTTGGCGGTGGTTGGTTGATTAGCTGTCTTCCCTCTAGTTTATCACTGCTAAATTAGGGACGGCTAATGCAGATAGCCATGGAGTAGCTTTTCGCGAAATACAACAAACAAATAAACATACGTGTCTGTCTTCTTGCATCATGAGCTGCTATGAAACCAAATACGCGTGATCAGTACGATACCTGGGTGGGGTCCAATAAGTACACCCACGGAAAGTATCACTACTCCACTTATTTCCTTGTTTGTATCCATACAAACGCTCCATCTATCTATCTTTATCCGCCTACCTATCAATACCTGTGTGTTCGCCTTTCTATCCGCTACTGTAATTAGGTGATTTTATACGGTCGGGAAAAACAAGTTGAACATAAATAATTTGTCATAATGAAATATCTGAAATCCATAACAGTAAATAATTTATATTAATGAAATATCTGAAATCCATAACAGTAAATAATTTGTATTAATGAAAAATCTGAAATCCATAACAGTAAATAATTTGTATTAATGAAATATCTGAAATCAATAACAGTAAATAATTTGTATTAATGAAATATCTGAAATCAATAACAGTAAAT
>NW_013680445.1:1677-5261 GCF_000517525.1 Limulus polyphemus
ATTATACAGCTCAATCGTCGGCTGAGTGACTTTACCTACATTACTTACTGTATAGATGCGTTGGGAAGGTATATTATACAGCTCAATCGTCGGCTGAGTGACTTTACCTACATTACTTACTGTATAGATGCGCTGGGAAGGTATATTATACAGCTCAATCGTCGGCTGAGTGACTTTACCTACATTACTTACTGTATAGATGCGCATATAATGATTCCACGGAATACAACTGCTACACAAGTAATGTTGCTGTACCACAAGAAGCTTAAGATACAGTTGTATTTAGCGCCAAGAATAACACAGGGGTTTCAGACGTTCTCGTGAAAGTTTCACCGTTATTAGAATGCAAACAAGTTTTGAACAAGAAGGAACAGTCGCCATATTAACACTATATACACTTATATATAATATTATAATTTGGAGACAGAGAGTTATATATAAATAGTTAGAAAACAAAACATTCAGTATTTCTGTCAACAACTTTCATAGTTTCACTGTTTACCAACACTCACAACTTTCATAGTTTCACTGTTTACCAACACTCACAACTTTCATAGTTTCACTGTTTACCAACACTCACAACACGTCTTACTGAAAAGTAAAACCAATACAAACATATATAGATTTGTGAGTGTTGGTAAACAGGCACGTCTTACTGAAAAGTAAAACCAACACAAACATATATAGACTGTTTACCAACACTCACAAAAAACCAACACAAACATATATAGAACTTTTCAGTAAGACGTGCCTGTTTACCAACACACACAAATCTATATATGTTTGTATTGGTTTTACTTTTCAGTAAGACGTGACCCCCCCCCCAGTGGTACAGCGGACTTACAACGCTTGAAACCGGGTTTCGATACCCGTAAACATAACGCTGTGCCACTGGGGGCTTCTCAAGTCGTTAAAAATATCAGATATATAATGATTCACAATTATTTGAACTTTAATTTTTTTCATTAACTTTTTTTTTTAGTTTGTTCGATTATGTAGTAGAATAATTAAATTTATATATATGTATCTTTTACTATAGTTGAAAAAACATGCTTATTAGGACTAGGCGAAAATTGACAGTTCGCGTCCTGCTGCCACTAAAATACATTTCGCACTTTGGGTCGTGGGTGCCCTATAACAGTGACAATAACATTGCACTGTTCGGCCAGACAAGAGTTGGCGATGGGTGCTGTTGACTAGTTGCCTTTCTTCTAGTCATCATTTGAAAATTGTTGACGGCTGTCCTTTTTATAAAGGTATTCGTGAAAAACTATAAAACAAGCCGCGTTTTTTTTCTTTTGATAATTTCTCAACGTCTTATTGTTTGTTTGTAATTATGCAACACAATGGGCTATCTGTGCTCTGCCAACCGGAGACTGTTCCATAATAACAGAAGTGCTGAGGAGACTGTTCTATAATAACAGGAGTGTTGAGGAGACTGTTCTATAATAACAGGAGTGTTGAGGAGACTGTTCTATGATAACAGGAGTGTTGAGGAGACTGTTCTATAATAACAGGTAAGTTAACAAAAGAATGAAAACCTTTCAGAAGTTTGTGCTTTCTTCTCTTTTTTGAGGGGGGGGGGGTGAGTGGGAGCGGTAGTTCAGGTTTGTTGTGTTATCCTGTTCAAAACTACTTGTCATTCGAAAACAAAAAACACGACGTAGAAACTTGCGGCAATAATATTATTCATGCCATTTATATGAATTACGCGTAATTTGAAACAGAGTACAAGATTTGGGCTTAATGTTGATGTTGTTTCTCACAAAGCTTACAGTTTCTTTAAAGTCATATTACAGTCATTTTTTTTGTTTCACGAAATGCCGTTCTTAGAGCACGAGGTTCACGTCCTCTAGGGGTCATTCTGTGCACAAGACTTATTCAGAAGCTGAAGCTAGTTTTTCTCCTCTTGAATGCAGAGTTGTTTTTTTCTAGTGTCTATTATCTTGCAAGGGCGTCGGCCGTCCCGCAGTTACCATGGTAACTTACAAAAACACCTGCGAGTACGCGATTGGAGGACGGACAGATATTGAAATACGTCTAATCGCTGAAACGGTGCTTTGGATCATTGCTATAAATATACGTCCAGTTTGCGTGTACTGATAGATGAAACGCAAGTCCAGAGAACAATTTCTCAAGTCAGATATTTATAGTCCAGTTAGAACCAAACGTTTTATTCCAACCAATCTCCGGAAATAGTTGATAGAGGTGAAAAAGACCACTAACGTAAGTTAAAAGTCTGTTTTTCTCATCTTTTCCTCTTCTCTCTCTCTCCTCCTCCTTCTATCTGTCTCTCTCCATTAAATTCACGTTCTTACAAGATCTTGATTATTTCTTGTAAAAGTTTTCTTTCATTTTTGAAAGGTTAGATAAATCAAAGTTATAAAAATGAAAGAAACGTTAATGGTTTAGGTTTGTTTCATGTGTAGCACGAAGCTGCACGATGGGCTATCTGTGTTCTGCCCATCCCGGGTATCGAAACACGACCTTTAGTGTCGTAAGCCTACAGACTTACTGCTAAACCACTGGGGTGGGGTGGGGTCAGAATCAAGGTTGGTAATACTTTAAGATGTTTTCATATTCTGTATCATTGGTAGTTGAGGTATTAACTGTGTAGGTAAGACCCTTACCATGATATGTGGTGAATGAATACTCCTGAATCATGAACTTAGCCCGTACTTGAGAAATGAAATCAAAGTGTAACTATTCGAAGTTAAAGGTAAAACTCATGTGAGACCCTAGTGTTTATCTCTTGTTTGTTTGTTTGTAATTAAACACAAATCTAAACAATGGCCTATCCGTGTTCTGCCCACCACGGGTATCGAAACCCGGTTTCTAGCGTTGTAAGTCCGCAAACATAACGCTGTGCCACTGGGGGGCAAACTGTTGTGAGAATTGTTGTTATTACAAACCTACACAAAGGGCTATCCGTGTTCTGCCCACCACGGGTATCGAAACCCGGTTTCTAGCGTTGTAAGTCCGCTCAACACTCCTGTTATTATAGAATAGTCTCCTCAGCACGTAGAATTTTTGTACGTAAAACTTTGCTATTTCTCTCAGACGACTACATGTAATTAGCGATAATTAAATAGAGCAATAAAACTTAACACACGCATTTAACTTCCTTATTAAGGAAAATGAGGTCAAGCTATCGGCCAAAGGGTAAAGTTTAAGGCATGGCTTCTCCACACACGGTTCTGCTGAAATAATGGGTGATACAGTGCCAAGTGGACTAGTGACGTCACAACATTTATTAATTAGTTTCTGCGAGGAACAAGAGTTAATAAAATATAAATTATTTAAATTATTTACTGTTATGGATTTCAGATATTTCATTAATACAAATTATTTACTGTTATGGATTTCAGATATTTCATTAATACAAATTATTTACTGTTATGGATTTCAGATATTTCATTAATACAAATTATTTACTGTTATGGATTTCAGATATTTCATTAATACAAATTATTCACTGTTATGGATTTCAGATATTTCATTAATACATATTATTTACTGTTATGGATTTCAGATATTTCATTAATATAAATTATTTACTGTTATGGATTTCAGATATTTCATTA
>NW_013680446.1:0-5221 GCF_000517525.1 Limulus polyphemus
TCTACGTACTAAAACAAGGTACTAGACACTGTCGATGTCTACGTATACTGAAACAAGGTATTAGACACTGTCGATGTCTACGTACTAAAACAAGGTACTAGACACTGTCGATGTCTACGTATACTGAAACAAGGTACTAGACACTGTCTTTGTCTACGTAGTAAAACAGGGTACTAGACACTGTCGATGTCTACGTATATTGAAACAAGGTACTAGACACTGTCTTTGTCTACGTAGTAAAACAGGGTACTAGACACTGTCGATATCTACGTATACTGAAACAAGGTACTAGACACTGTCGATGTCTACGTATATTGAAACAAGGTACTCGACACTGTATATGTCTACGTAGTAAAACAGGGTACTAGATGCTGTTGATGTCTACGTATCGAAACAAGAAGCTAGACGAAGTCGGCTTCTACTTGCCGAATCAAGGTGTTAGTCACTGTGTGAACTAAGAACAGTCTTTGTATAAGTTATGTTATATACGCCAATTGTAAATAAAAGGTTTTTACTTATACTTCTTAATAGTAAGTATAAATATATGCTGTGTTGTTGTTGGGCTTAGGATTCTTCTACAGTATGTGTCTGTGATTTGTTGTCGATAAATGAACAGCACACACTTCACTTGGTTTCAAAATAATATCGGAACAAGTTAAAAGTATGTACAATAAATTCTTTACACTATAGAGATTATAGAGATATCATAAACACTATATGGTTTTCGTCTTGTTGTCAAAAGTCCACTTAGTTCTATACAATTACTTTAGAATTTCAGTTGATAAGCCGACCTACCTTTCCCTATTTCTATCATACTAGTATTCCGTGTATAATTCACTTACAAATATAGCGTGAGTTACCACAGTCGTATACTGCTCTTCCAGTAATCGCCTGTTTCTTTTGTCAAAGTGCACTCACACTGATTCAATTACTTTAGAACTACGCTTTGACGGAATAAATAATTTTTCTTATATCCTTTTCTGCTGTTATTTGTACTCTAGCATATTAATTGTTAGGCCTATATTAACCGTTAGGCCTTTCACTCCTACGACAGTTAACTTTACATTTAACTTTCCTTGCCCGAACTTCTACTTCCCGTGACTTTACTTTTTTGTCTGCTCTGTCTGTCTGCTTTTTTCGCTCGTCTCACACTATTTATATGTTTATAACTTAATCGTCTGTCCGCCTTCTAGAAATCTCTATATTCTCGACGTCGATGTATTACACACGACATTCGATAGTTTCAACATCAATGAATTATAAACACAACTTCCAACAATCGCCAGCTTATAAAACTCTCCCATTAAAAATAACTAAACAACCATAAAATGTTAACTAAGAAAATAAATAAATTAATAATATTTACACTAAACCGTTTTTATATCATGAAACACTGTAATTATTTTCTCTGTACTGAAAAAGGTTCTTGATATCGTTGTTTTGAGCGTAATGAAACAAAGTAGACACTTTTGCAATTTATGTTCTAAACAAGATATACCAGATGTTGTTAGAAGTCTTCTACGTGATAGAACGAGGCGTCTTATGATGATCCATACTTTAGATATGCAAGTAATTGTGAAAATGTATAATCACAACTGTTTCTCGCAGAACTTATTATTTGCTCGTATCTCAGCTATAGAGAACCACTCAATATTGCAGCTGTATATGCTTATTAAGTACAATAGATTAATGTGTAAACGTAACTTTGTTTTAATGATGACAGAAAAAACGTTATCTCACCAGTGTTTCCACCACGCCTTTTCTAGCACTTCGTATTTGTTTAGTATAGTTAAAAACGTCAACAACTTATTAAGTACAATAGATTAATGTGTAAACGTTATCTCACCAGTGTTTCCACCACGCCTTTTCTAGCACATCGTATTTGTTTTGTATAGTTAAAAACGTCAACAACTTCATCTTCCTTCATTAACTCCATATTTGCGTCAATAACGAGATATGTTCCTGTCCGACCACAGCCATCACTATAGGGAATATAAGTAAGCGGAATAGGTCATAGGTCACGGGATACCTAGTTACAATAGAATAAAAAACAACACCAACACTCCTACTCAGACTCATCTAATATATTCGCATTGATTCACTATTTCAACTTTGTGATCTTATTGGTGGAAAATTATTTTATGATAATTTTTTGGAAACTTACGTTATACATTGTCAAACTGGTTATAATGCATACAATAAGAAACAATTAGCCTGTTTTGTTTATTTACACTCACCCTTTTTAAAGAAATACAGCAGTTCTGTTACCTTGTAGGTAGATTCACACAACGTTTACTTATTTTAAAGTTTTATGGGTTATCGTCCCCTGGTGCATGTGGGGTTCGATTCCCCTTGTTGGACAGAGCACAGATATTCCATTGTGTAACTAAAATCAACAGCAACAACAAGCTTTATTGGTTGTCATAAGTGTCTTGTGATAATTTACATCAGTTGAATATTTTCGAAATATATTTAACGTGAAGTAATTTACAGTAATTTCTAATAAAAAAATTAATTAAATCGATAATTAATTAGTTGACATCTGCGATTTCAAAAAAGGTATCATTATTATTGTGAAAACTGCGACGTTACACCTACAGAGATCATTAGATAATCCTTTGCTGATCTATTCCTGGTACGTTAGGTCAAAATCTAGTTGTGGGGGAGTTATATGAGTAACAGTCAATCCCATTGTTCATTTCAAAGCGGGTCATAGTTATTATGTCGTCTGATGCTATTCACTGGCTGGTCAATAGTTCCAAATTTGGGGACGACTATACTTCAACCTTTAGAGTCTCTCACCTGTGTGGCTAGCTAATATGCGTATAAGGTGCCGTCCAGGTTTAAAATATCAATACCGTTAGAATATTACAAAATTATTTAACTTTAAGTTAACTATTAAAAGTTGCCCTCCACCTGTGACTCAGCGGTAAGTCTGCGGGCTCACACCGCAAAAAAAAACGGCTTTTGATACTAGTGGGAGGGCACGGCACAGATAGCCCATCGTGTAGGTTTGTGCTTAATAACAAACGAACAATTGTTAAAATTAATAACTAAAAGTAATATATGAATAGATTTTTGTAGTCAAGACATTAATAGAAAAAAATACACCAATATATATATATATATATATATAATGACATATTTTGTTATCCTTTACCCTTCAAAATATAAACATATATATATCGCGACTGGTTTTGGCCCTCGGCCTATGTCACCTCAGCAATATCACCGTACAAAGCTCAGGATCTCATTCATTTTCTGACATTCGTATATTATTCACACACTGAGAGCATACAATATCACCTGACCTTTACCATATACATATAATACAACGTTACTTGACATGTAACATATAAAAAGAGTATTACCTCACTTGTAGCATGTACAAACAACATTACCTGACGTGTAACATATACATACAACGTTACCTGACGTGTAACATATACATACAACGTTACCTGACGTGTAACATATACATACAACGTTACCAGACGTGTAACATATACATACAACGTTACCTGACGTGTAATATATAAATACAGTTTTACCTCACCTGGAACATATACATACAACGTTACCTGACGTGTAACATATACATACAACGTTACCTGACATGTAACATATAAACACAGTTTTACCTCACCTGTAATATGTACATACAACCTTACCTCACCTGTAACATATACATACAACATTACCTGACATGTAACATATAAATACAACGTCACCTGACATGTAACATATAAATACAGTTTTAACTCACCTGTAACATATACATACAACATTACCTGACATGTAACATATAAACACAGTTTTACCTCACCTGTAATATGTACATACAACATTACCTCACTTGTAACATATACATACAACATTACCTGACATGTAACATATAAATACAGTTTTACCTCACCTGTAACATATAAATACAACGTCACCTGACATGTAACATATAAATACAGTTTTAACTCAAGTGTAAAGTATATATTATACAACATTACCTGACATGTAACATATAAATACAGTTTTACCTCACCTGTAACATATACATACAACCTTACCTGACATGTAACATATAAACACAGTTTTACCTCACGTGTAAAATATATATTATACAACATTACCTGACATGTAACATATTAATACAGTTTTACCTCACCTGTAACATATACATACAACATTTCCTGACATGTAACATATAGATACAGTTTTACCTCACGTGTAAAATATATATTATACAACATTACCTGACATGTAACATACAAACACAGTTTTACCTCACCTGTAACATATACATACAACGTCACCTGACATGTAACATATAAATACAGTTTTACCTCACCTGTAACATATAAATACAACGTCACCTGACATGTAACATATAAATACAGTTTTAACTCACGTGTAAAATATATATTATACAACATTATCTGACATGTAACATATAAATACAGTTTTACCTCACCTGTAACATATACATACAACTTTACCTGACATGTAACATATAAACACAGTTTTACCTCACGTGTAAAATATATATTATACAACATTACCTGACATGTAACATATTAATACAGTTTTACCTCACCTGTAATATGTACATACAACATTACCTCACTTGTAACATATACATACAACATTACCTGACATGTAACATATAGATACAGTTTTAACTCACGTGTAAAATATATATTATACAACATTATCTGACATGTAACATATAAATACAGTTTTACCTCACCTGTAACATATACATACAACCTTACCTGACATGTAACATATAAACACAGTTTTACCTCACGTGTAAAATATATATTATACAACATTACCTATATGTTACAGGTGAGGTAAAACTGTATTTATATGTTACATGTCATACAACGTTACCTGACATGTAACATATTAATACAGTTTTACCTCACCTGTAACATATACATACAACCTTACCTGACATGTAACATATAAACACAGTTTTACCTCACCTGTAACATATACATACAACCTTACCTGACATGTAACATATTAATACAGTTTTACCTCACCTGTAACATATACATACAACGTTACCTGACGTGTAACATATAAATACAGTTTTAACTCACCTGTAACATATACATACAACGTTACCTGACGTGTAACATATAAATACAGTTTTAACTCACCTGTAACATATACATACAACGTTACCTGACATGTAACATATTAATGCAGTTTTACC
>NW_013680447.1:0-3794 GCF_000517525.1 Limulus polyphemus
GCATATATTGCCAATCTTGCACTCCAGTTAATATGTTACATCAATCTTGTATTTCTTTTTGTTGAACATACACTTACTTGTACGTTGTACTCTAGGACTTGTATTTGATCTACAGATGAATGATGGAATAGTGTAATTTACTTCTGTACGTCAATTTGGTCTCACTGTATTTCAGTGGGCGGCTTTTAAAAGTTAAAACTGCAAGCGTAATACCCACAAATAACGTAACACTTTGTCGTATTTACTTAACGTAAGGCAGTTGTGCTATATCCTAGGGGAGGGCATAATTATTAATTAATAGGCATTATAGACCAGAGGAAATTTTGCACTCCTTCACACCTGCGCCCCGGGGCGACTGCCCCCTTGCCACGCCACTGAAGCCTTATGACATTTCCCATGTGGCTAATGTGAAAAGAAAATTTTTTTAGGTTTTACATAACCGAAAGAAATCATAAATTTCTACATCAATAACACAGAATTCCTCTATAATTTATCAAGTTTAGTAACTAAGATGTATTTTGGTCCCAAAAAAAATTTGATATTTTGAGCCTATTAAAGTCTTACCTTACTGCTTGGAATCCAGCATGAAAAGAATTAATTTGATGAGAAAGCCACAAGGGGGACATTCTGAGCTTTTGATTGGTTATTCATGAGTCATAGACAGAAGTAGGTGTACGTAAGCAAGTGTTTCCAAAAAAGAGGATTTGATTTACAATCTACAGTTTGATATCAAACTTATTGACATAGATTCATAAAATAGTAGTTCAATAAATGAGTCAACAAATGCAATAACATAGCCTTTGACCCCTGACCCTTATCGATGGGGTTAATATTTCTAGACAATACTAAAACACCTTATTAACACAGACGAATGTTTTAGCACTTATTTCATGGACATTATCTGACTTATGGACTTGTTGTTATACCACTCTCTACTGGTGTGGTCCACACATTTTTTACCTGTTACAATATTCCATGTAAAAAAAATGAATAAAACACTCATTTTTCATGTAAAATAGACAAAAAGTGACAACTGGAATCTTTTATTGTGTAACTTATACATTATTAAAGGACCCTTTAACCATTAAAGTCAGGAATCGCAAGTAAAGTGTGGACCTCATCAATAATATTAGTCACAAAAATAAAGAATATCGTTTTTATATACACTCTTTTTTGCAAGTTAGTATAAAGAATCTAGCTTTTACTGTTGACAACAGATAATAAAACATAAACATACAATAATCAGCAAGTCAGCATGAGTGCCAGTAAACACAGGAATGTCCATAGGCACACTGGCTGTGTAGGGCTTATTCAAGCGAACTCCAAAATTACGTTCACCGCTCAGAAGCAGAAGAATGAAGACACCAATGTGGACCAGTCCCACTCTAGCTGTAAAGGTAGAGAAGGTTCATCAGCCTAATTATGTAAACAAATATATAATAACTAACATATGTTTTGGGTATACAGCTTAGCTATGTTCAATTTTTGATAAGAGTACAACGATACGGATCACTACAAACTCACTTCTAAGTTATTCACAGGTTCAAGGATATAGACCACTAAAAACCCAATGTTACATTACTGATACGTTACATTACTGATACAATCAGGATATAGACCACTAAAAACCCAATGTTACATTACTGATACAATCAGGATATAGACTATTAAAAACCCAATGTTACATTACTGACAGAGTCCGGATATAAACCACTTATAAACCCAAGGTTACATTACTTACAGAGTCTGGATGTAGACCACTAAAAACCCAATGTTACATCACTGACAGTCAAGATATAGACCACTAAAAACCTGCTGTTAAGTTATTTTAAAATAATCCTCTACTAACACAGAGTCTTCTATTGTGTTATGTTGTAATAATATACTACAAAATATTCCCTATTAATTTACTGATTATGAAAAACAGAAATGGTCATCTTGTTGTGAAACAATTTGGGTTTTCAACAAGTTGAAAGACCTTACATTGGTCAGCCCTGGCATCATTTAGATGATACAGTATCGGAACAAGCACTTCTAACACTTCGCTGCTCTTCAACACATAGAACATGAATTTCTGTAATAAAACAAGAATGATCTATTATAACCTTCATGTCGAGATTCATTCAATTCAAACTACAAGTTTTGTTGAATCTTACGTTTGTAAATTAACATTATTATAAAAGCAATAATAAACAATTCTATGAGCTTTTTAGTTTTAAGAAAATTTAGCCACTACAGAAATTCAAATTTATTTTCAAATGTTAATGTTATTCAAGAAGATTTTTGTAAAATAGTGAGAACCTATTACACCTCTTCAACTGCAACAAGTTAGTAACAATATAACCAAAATATAGTTTATTAAGTTCTTGGTAGCAACCATGTAGAATTCTGCTAAACCTATTACACCTCTTCAACTGCAACAAGTTAGTAACAATATAAACAAAATATAGTTTATTAAGTTCTTTGTAGCAACCATGTAGAATTCTGCTAATATCTAATCAACAACAAGCAATTAAACTTCTGCTTATGTCTACTAAGCAACAAACCAAGACTTCTGTCAATTTTGTATCTGTAACAACAATAAATACTTCTGCTAAAACAGCCAAGACTTGTTAATTTCCAGCCAGTAACAACCAATAAGACTTCTCTTAACTCCCATTAGTAACAACCAATAAGACTTCTCTTAACTCCCATTAGTAACAACCAATAAGACTTCTCTTAACTCCCATTAGTAACAACCAATAAGACTTCTCTTAACTCCCATTAGTAACAACCAATAAGACTTCTCTTAACTCCCATTAGTAACAACCAATAAGACTTCTCTTAACTCCTATTTCATCAACAACCATAAAGATTTGTGCATATTTTAAGTCAGCAACAACCAATAATACTTCTATTAATTCCTGCCAGTGATAACAAATTGACTTCTGTTAATTTCCTGTCAATAACTAAGAATTTTGTTAAGTTCCTGTCAGTAACAACCATGATTTCTCTCATTAACAACCCAACTGACTGTAACAAATCAGGACGATCTTAGAAGTCTGTCGTTATCTGGTCAAAAGCATTTAAATTCCAGCAGTTTTCTCTAGAGTACTGTACACAGTGATGGCCAAGAGAGTCTTTTGTTAACTTTCAGAAATCATCAATTACCTAAGGAAATTAATAAAATAAAAATCTTCTGTTAAATGCTAAAACAGTCATTAGTCAGAACCAAACGTACTAGTGACAACAATGATAAACATTAAATTTTGGGGTACTGTTTGCTAGAAATTAATGTTTATCATTGTTGTTTGTACTGTTTCCTATTTTCCATACTACCATTCTTTGCTAAGAAGTCATTTTAATTTTCCTTATCTAACTATTCAAGCTACAAATACTAAAAGTTCTGAAGATATTCCTTTGACAAAAGCCTGTTTTTCGTACTACCATTCTTTGCTAATAAGTCAGTTCAGGATATTGTTCGATTTTATAATATAAATGTCTTCTTTGATTGATTGATTTCAACTTTTTTTTTCAAAATGTATTTAAAACTTCACATTCTAATGAACCTTAGAGTATCCTCAAAGGTAAAGTTCACTTTATTATTACCTTCACAGTTGTCTAAATGTACGATACTTCTCTTTTAATGTTCCTTTTGGATATCAATGTTGTCTCTTTTGTCAAAGGAATATCTCCAGATTTTAGTATTTTTAGCTTGAATAGTTAGATAAGGAAAATTAAACTGACTCCTTAGCAAAGAATGGTAGCACTAAAAACAGGCTTTTGTCAAAGGAATATCTTCAGATTTTAGTATT
>NW_013680447.1:4794-6221 GCF_000517525.1 Limulus polyphemus
TTTTAGTATTTGTAGCTTGAATAGTTAGATAAGGAAAATTAAACTGACTCCTTAGCAAAGAATGGTAGCATGAAAAACAGGCTTTTGTCAAAGGAATATCTCGAAAAAGGTAAGAATATGATATCTACTTATGCATAATAATTAGTATTCTGCCAACAAGCAATGAATACAAAATACATTTCTAGAACTTTCAAATCAAATGTATCACAGTTTTTTATCAAATATACCTTGTTGTGATCACACATTTTCCAAAAAAATACCAATAATTCCTGATGAAACTGGATCTTCTTTGAAGAATTAGGTAAATAGGTTTGGACTAGCGGATTGTTCAAGAGACGAGTAAATCCCTTCAAGATAAATGAAAAGTCTTCTTCTCTGTGTATTCGAGATAGATAGTTCACAAACAGGTTATCAGGCATGGCACTCTGGAATTAAAAAATGTATATACTAAAGTATTAAAGTGTAATTTACCAACACAAGAGAAATTACAATTAACAGAAAAATGATGTATGTAAATAAAGCACCATATTTATTAAGTATTATGTTTACAATGTGTTTCTCAAACTCAATATAAACCACAAAAAAAAAGGCAGGGATTCAAATAAAAATGGTATTTACAAACTTTTTTTGGGGTTTTTGTTTGTAGATATTATACATTTATAAATACATTCCATCCAACCTTAGTTGATTGTTACAGGTTTACAATTTTGAAAGAAATTTACTTTAACGAACAAACACTTACATAGGTATTTGTGGAAAGGTTGTGGCAGGCTAGTTAGATTAAAAGATGTTAAATTTTGGTAAAAGTTAAATATACAACTGGTTTTTGTATCATAACAACACCCCCTCAAATCAAATCCTTTCTTTTAAAATAATATATCATCCAGTAGATCAAACACATTTGAAAAAATTTTGGTATTTCATATTACATAAATGTTAAATATGAATAGACACAATACTTGTTGATACTGATCATTAAACACACCATTCTACTTAGGTATATTTACCCTCTAGCTCTGTGACTTATTAAAAGTCCATCATAGGTTTGAAAGTATATAAACTTAGTGACTCTTATTACCACATGAAGTACAAGTACAAGATGTTAAAGTTAACTGATCTTACTGTTTATTACGTACAGGTACTAGATTTTAAGGTACCCTTTAAGTTAGCTGATCTTACTGTTTATTAAGTACAGGTACTAGATTTTAAAGTACCCTTTAAGTTAGCTGATCTTACTGTTTATTAAGTACAGGTACTAGATGTTAAAGTACCCTTTAAGTTAGCTGATCTTACTGTTTATTACGTACAGGTACTAGATTTTAAAGTACCCTTTAAGTTAGCTGATCTTACTGTTTATTACGTACAGGTACTAGATGTTAAAGTACCCTTTAAGTTAGCTGATCTTACTGTTTATTACGTACAGGTAC
>NW_013680448.1:0-1078 GCF_000517525.1 Limulus polyphemus
AATTTGGTATGTATTTACACTTTAACGTTACGTAGTAATATGCAGAGTTTTACCTTCCTACTGTTTGTTTTAAAGGAATTATAAAACGTTTTGCGTTTTGTACCAGTACGTCGTTCCATTTGGACGGATCATCTCCAAATTTTGTATGAACGTTCGTTGCATACTTGCGTATTTACATGCAAAATTCTAGCCTTCTATTGTCATTTTTGCGACTTTTGTGGTCGTTTTATGTTACTCTTTTATTGCTTTTTCTGAAAGCGTATGTGTACTGCAGTAAAGCTTTTGGTTACTGATTGTTTTTCGATTTCTTGTTACCAGAGGGTCCTAAATTGATGATTCTTCACCAAATTTGGTATGTATTTACACTTTAACGTTACATAGTAATATGCAGAGTTTTACCTTCCTACTGTTTGTTTTAAAGGAATTATAAAACGTTTTGCGTTTTGTACCAGTACGTCGTTCCATTTGGACGGATCATCTCCAAATTTTGTATGAACGTTCGTTGCATACTCGCATATTTACATGCAAATTCTAGCCTTCTATTGACATTTTTGCGACTTTTGTGGTCGTTTTATGTTACTCTTTTATTGGTTTTTCTGAAAGCGTATGTGTACTGCAGTAAAGCTTTTGGTTACTGATTGTTTTTCGATTTCTTGTTACCAGAGGGTCCTAAATTGATGATTCTTCACCAAATTTGGTATGTAGGTACACTTTAACGTTGCGTAGTAATATGCAGAGTTTTACCTTCCTACTGTTTGTTTTAAAGGAGTTATAAAACGTTTTGCGTTTTGTACCAGTACGTCGTTCCATTTGCACGAATCATCTCCAAATTTTGTATGAACGTTCGTTGCATACTCGCATATTTACATGCAAAATTCTAGCATTCTATTGTCATTTTTGCGACTTTTGTGGTCGTTTTATGTTACTCTTTTATTGGCTTTTCTAAAAGCGTATGTGTACTGCAGTGAAGCTTTTGGGGGTCCTAAATTGATGATTCTTCACCAAATTTGGTATGTAGGCTCTGCATATTACTACGCAACGTTAAAGTGTATTTTACCTTCCTACTGTTTGTTTTGAA
>NW_013680448.1:2021-3826 GCF_000517525.1 Limulus polyphemus
GAGTTATGGAAGGTTTTGCGTTTTGTACCAGTACGTCGTTCCATTTGGACGGATCATCTCCAAATTTTGTATGAACGTTCGTTGCATACTTGCGTATTTACATGCAAAATTCTAGCCTTGTATTATCATTTTTGCGACTTTTGTGGGCGTTTTGTGTTACTCTTTTATTGGCTTTTCTGAAAGCGTATGTGTACAGCAGTGAAGCTTTTGGTTACAGATTGTTTTTCGATTTCTTGTTACCAGAGGGTCCTAAATTGATGATTCTTCACCAAATTTGGTATGTAGGTACACTTTAACGTTGCGTAGTAATATGCAGAGTTTTACCTTCCTACTGTTTGTTTTAAAGGAGTTATGGAACGTTTTGCGTTTTGTACCAGTACTTCGTTCCATTTGGACGGATCTTCTCGAAATTTTTTCAAGAACGTTCGTTGCATACTTGCGTATTTACATGCAAAATTCTAGCCTTCTATTATCATTTTTGCGACTTTTGTGGTCGTTTTATGTTACTCTTTTATTGGCTTTTCTGAAAGCGTATGTGTACTGCAGTGAAGCTTTTGGTTAAAATCGAAAAACAATCAGCAACGAACGTTCTTGAAAAAATTTCGAGAAGATACGTCCAAATGGAACGAAATACTGGTACAAAACGCAAAACGTTCCATAACTCCCTTAAAACAAAGAGTAGGAAGGTAAAACTCTACATATAACTACACAACGTTACAGTGTAGCTACATACCAAATTTGGTGAAGAATCATCAATTTAGGACTTTCTGGTAACAAGCATACTTACGTATTTACATGCAAAATTCTAGCCTTCTATTATCATTTTTGCGACTTTTGTGGGCGTTTTGTGTTACTCTTTTATTGGACTTTTGTGGTCGTTTTATGTTACTCTTTTTTTGGCTTTTCTGAAAGCGTGTGTGTACTGCAGTGAAACTTTTGGTTACTGATTGTTTTTCGATTTGTTAAAGTGTACCTACATACCAAAGTTGCGTAGTAATATGCAGAGTTTTAAAAACAAACAGTAGGAAGGAAAACGCAAAACGTTCCATAACTCCTTTAGAAAAACCAATAAAAGAGTAACATAAAACGACCACAAAAGTCGCAAAAATGATAATAGAAGGCTAGAATTTTGCATGTAAATACGCAAGTATGCAACGAACGTTCATATAAAAGAAAGCGTATGTGTACTCCTTTAAAACAAACAGTAGGAAGGTAAAACTCTGCATATTACTACGCAACGTTAAAGTGTACCTACATACCAAATTTGGTGAAGAATCATCAATTTAGGACCCTCTGGTAACAAGAAATCGAAAAACAATTAGTAACCAGAAGCTTCACTGCAAAACCTTCCATATCTGCGTTTTGTACCATTACGTCGTTCCATTTGGACGGATCATCTCCAAATTTAATATGAACGTTCGTTGCATACTTGCGTAATTACATGCAAAATTCTAGCCTTCTATTATCATTTTTGCGACCATTCTGGTCGAGAGTAACATAAAAAGCCAATAAACTTTCAGAAAAGGTATGTGTACTGCAGTGAAGTCTTTTTGTTTGTTACTCTTTTATTGGTTTTTCTGAAAGCGTATGTGTACTGCAGTGAAGCTTTTGGTTACTGATTGTTTTTCGATTTCTTGTTACCAGAGGGTCCTAAATTGATGATTCTTCACCAAATTTGCTATGTAGGTACACTTTAACGTTGCGTAGTAATATGAAGAAAAACCTTCCATATCTCCTTTAAAACAAACAGTAGGAAGGTAAAACTCTGCATATTACTACGGCGTTTTGTACCAGTACGTCGTTCC
>NW_013680448.1:3836-6172 GCF_000517525.1 Limulus polyphemus
ACATGCAAAAATTCTAGCCTTCTATTATCATTTTTGCGACTTTTGTGGTCGTTTTATGTTACTCTTTTATTGGTTTTTCTGAAAGCGTATGTGTACTGCAGTGAAGCTTTTTGTTACTGATTTTTTTCGATTTCTTGTTACCAGAGGGTCCTAAATTGATGATTCTTCACCAAATTTGGTATGTAGGTACACTTTAACGTTGCGTAGTAATATGCAGAGTTTTACCTTTCCTACTGTTTGTTTTAAAGGAGTTATGGAAGGTTTTACGTCTTGTACCAGTACTTCGTTCCATTTGGACGGATCATCTCCAAATTTTGTATGAACGTTCGTTGCATACTTGCGTATTTACATGCAAAATTCTAGCCTTTTATTATCATTTTTGCAACTTTTGTAGTCGTTTTATGTTACTTTTTTATTGGCTTTTCTGAAAGCGTATGTGTACGGCAGTGAAGCTTTTGGTTACTGATTGTTTCTCGATTTCTTATTACCAGAGGGTCCTAAATTGATGATTCTTCACCAAATTTGGTATGTAGGTAAACTTTAACGTTGCGTAGAAATAGGCAGAGTTTTACCTTCCTACTGTTTGTTTTAAAGGAGTTATGGAAGGTTTTACGTCTTGTACCAGTACTTCGTTCCATTTGGACGGATCATCTTCACATTTTGTATGAACGTTCTTTGCATACTTGCGTATTTACATGCAAAATTCTAGCCTTCTATTATAATTTTAGCGATTTTTGTGGTCGTTTTATGTTACTCTTTTATTGGCATTTCTGAAAGCGTATGTGTACTGCAGGGAAGCTTTTAGTTACTGATTGTTTTTCGAGTTCTTGTTACTAGAGGGTCCTAAATTGATGATTCTTCACCAAATTTGGTATGTAGGTAAACTTTAACGTTGCGTAGAAATAGGCAGAGTTTTACCTTCCTACTGTTTGTTTTAAAGGAGTTATGGAACGTTTTGCGTTTTGTACCAGTACTTCGTTCCATTTGGACGGTTCATTTCCAAATTCTGTATGAACGTTCGTTGCATATTTGCGTATTTACATGCAAAATTCTAGCCTTCTATTATCATTTTTGCGACTTTTGTGGTCGTTTTAGGTTACTCTTTTATTGGCTTTTCTGATAGCGTAGGTGTACTGCAGGGAAGCTTTTGGTTACTGATTGTTTTTCGATTTCTTGTTACCAGAGGGTCCTAAATTGATGATTCTTCACCAAATTTGGTATGTAGGTACACTTTAACGTTGCCTAGTAATATGCAGAGTTTTACCTTCCTACTGTTTGTATTAAAGGAGTTATGGAACGTTTTGCGTTTTGTACCAGTACTTCGTTCCATTTGGACGGATCATCTCCAAATTTTGTATGAACGTTCGTTGCATACTTGCGTATTTACAACTCTTTTATTGGCTTTTCTGAAAGCGTATTTGTACTGCAGTGAAGCTTTTGGTTACTGATTGTTTTTCGATTTCTTGTTACCAGAGGGTCCTAAATTGATGATTCTTCACCAAATTTGGTATGTAGGTACACTTTAACGTTGCGTAGTAATATGCAGAGTTTTACCTTCCTACTGTTTGTATTAAAGGAGTTATGGAACGTTTTGCGTTTTGTACCAGTACTTCGTTCCATTTGGACGGATCATCTCCAAATTTTGTATGAACGTTCGTTGCATACTTGCTTATTTACATGCAAAATTCTAGCCTTCTATTATCATTTTTGCGACTTTTGTGGTCGTTTTATGTTACTCTTTTATTGGCTTTTCTGAAAGTGTATGTGTACTGTAGTGAATCTTTTAGTTACTGATTGTTTTTCGATTTCTTGTTACCAGAGGGTCCTAAATTGATGATTCTTCACCAAATTTGGTATGTAGGTACACTTTAACGTTGCGTGGTAATATGCAGAGTTTTACCTTCCTACTGTTTGTATTAAAGGAGTTATGGAACGTTTTGCGTTTTGTACCAGTACTTCGTTCCATTTGGACGGATCATCTCCAAATTTTGTATGAACGTTCGTTGCAAACTTGCGTATTTACATGCAAAATTCTAGCCTTCTATTATCATTTTTGCGACTTTTGTGGTCGTTTTATGTTAATCTTTTATTGGCTTTTCTGAAAGTGTATGTGTACTGCAGTGAAGCTTTTAGTTACTGATTATTTTTCGATTTCCTTTTACCAGAGGGTCCTAAATTGATTATTCTTCACCAAATTCGGTATGTAGGTACACTTTTATGGAACGTTTTGCGTTTTACCTTCCTACTGTTTGTATTAAAGGAGTTATGGAACGTTTTGCGTTTTGTACCAGTACTTCGTTCCATTTGGACGGATCATCTCCTAAATTTTGTATGAA
>NW_013680449.1:0-1966 GCF_000517525.1 Limulus polyphemus
AAATAGAACCAAAAAAATAACAGAACAAGTCCCAATAGGACTTATCATACCATTAGTCTACTAAACTATAAGGACTGAAAAATAGTTATTCTGGAAAAATAAAATAACATACTAATAATTATGTCACTTAAACTGTTGATCTTAAAACCAAAAATAACTCAAGTTCTGCACTTTGTTAAATATAAATATCAAAATAATTCTTGAATTTATAAAACAGGATCTGTACCTGGAATGTGTTACAATGTCAGTTAAGGATCCACCTTCTAGGAACTCCATCACGACCCACAATTCATCGCCGACCAAGTAGCTATCATACATATTAACAATGTTGGAATGATGGTAGTCCCGCATGATCACAACCTAACACAGTTGAAGTAGTAACAACAACATATGAAGCATAAATCATGTAAGTTAAGACACAATTATGAAACTTTATCTTGATCATTATTGCTCCAAATGCTCTTATTTTTATAACAGTTACTCAAAGATTACTTTATATATTTCTCCTTAATAACTTTTTAAAGCTTTATTCTATTCTCACCACTGAAAAGTAATGTTTTATTTTCCCATGAAAGACAACAATAATATTATTATGTAATATCTCCTATCTACTACTATTAATATTATACCTCGTTGAACAAAAGCTCTCTTCTCTGTTGCTTCTGTAAGTCCATTTTTTTTACAGCTACTCTCTGACCTGTTGTTTTCTCTATAGCTGCATAAACAACACCAGTTGAACCTTCTCCAACTTTTACAAAGTTATCATACCTCTCACGAGGCTCTCCAGGGCTTACAACCATTTGTAAAGCAGCTCGAAACTAGAAAAGAAGTATACGTGCTTTCAAAGTAACATCCACACACACACCTACATGTTACTCTTGCATGTATTAGAAAGTCACAGTCAGTCATGTAAACCCTTTATACAAAAAGACATTTCTATAGTACACTGATTACTTTTGAAGGACATACTGATATTACCAAAAGAAATGTGAGTTTGATATTTACACAGACGACATACATAACACAAAAATACATAGCTTTAAAATATGGCTGAATTTCATATTATGTTTAGTGTTCCAAAATCAAAACACCATCAAAAGACAGATAGTAATGTTATAAATTACAGAACAAAAACAGTCAAACTTATAAATAACAATCATCTTATACACCTCAAAAGCCAGTTTTTGCAAATAGAGGATCTTAATATTCAGGCTGAAATATGCTTGAATATAGATTGATGTAAGCTGTACTTGGTACAACTACAGTCTTTGTTTAACCTTTAACTGGGGACAAAACTAATTAAATATACAAAATTGACATGCAGTAACAAAAACTACATGATTATACAACAAATAAGGTTGGAAAAACAGAGAACTACATGATTATACAACAAATAAGGTTGGAAAAACAGAGAACTACATGATTATATAACAAATAAGGTTGGAAAAAACAGAGAACTACATGATTATACAACAAATAAGGTCGGGGAAAAACAGAGAATTACATGATTATACAACAAATAGGGTTGGAAAAAACAGAGAACTACATGATTATACAACAAATAAGGTTGGAAAAAACAGAATTACATGATTATACAACAAATAAGGCTGGAAAAAACAGAGAACTACATGATTATACAACAAATAAGGTCGGCAAAAACAGAGAACTACATGATTATACAACAAATAAGGTTGGAAAAACAGAGAACTACATGATTATACAACAAATAAGGTTGGAAAAAACAGAATTACATGATTATACAACAAATAAGGCTGGAAAAAACAGAATTACATGATTATACAACAAATAAGGTTGTAAAAACAGAGAACTACATGATTATATAACAAATAAGGTTGGAAAAAACAGAGAATTACATGATTATACAACAAATAAGGTTGGGAAAAACAGAGAACTACATGATTATACAACAAATAAGGTTGGGAAAAACAGAGAACTACATGATTAT
>NW_013680449.1:2966-6218 GCF_000517525.1 Limulus polyphemus
GCAACTTTAGCCTTCTATATACACTTCACTACAGCAACTTTAGCCTTATATATACACTTCACTACAGCAACTTTAGCCTTATATATACACTTCATTACAGCAACTTTAGCCTTCTATATACACTTCACTACAGCAACTTTAGCCCTCTATCATCTGTTTAAAAACATAATTTTCTAAGCATTTCTTTATGACAATGTTTACAACTCTGCAGTTACATAATACCTTGTAAAGATAAATAGTTCTCTGTTTTTTCCAACCTTATTTGTTGTATAATCATGTAGTTCTCTGTTTTTACTACCTTATTTGTTGTATAATCATGTAGTTCTCTGTTTTTGCCAACAGCAACTTTAGCCTTATATATACACTTCACTACAGCAACTTTAGCCTTATATATACACTTCACTACAGCAACTTTAGCCTTATATATACACTTCATTACAGCAACTTTAGCCTTATATATACACTTCACTACAGCAACTTTAGCCTTATATATACACTTCACTACAGCAACTTGACCAATTTCAGATCTTTTACAAATAAGAAACTTTTTTTCCCAAACAGTGGTTAGTATTATGAGTGAAAACTACCTAATTTAGAAGTACTAGATACAGGGCCAAACGAAAGTCAATTTTGATATCAGTAAGTAGCTGTTTTACATAAAATAAAAAAAAGAAAAGATTCATGTTTTTGACAGACATATTGTAAATATGTGAATTAGCTGATAGCTGGACATATTAAAACCCAATAGATAAAATATTTATCAACGACTATTATTCATGAAAGTCAGCTAGCTTACATATTCCACAAATTAAATTGTAATAATGCTATACTGTGACTGGTATTTACTGGTAAAACATAGTCATCGAAGATTTATAGGTGAGCGACTGGTAGTACAAAAAAATCCTGTTCAGTCTTGTCAAAAAAAACGGATTTGGCTGTACAAGTTACAAGCACCCGTGGCCTCAAAGTATGGAATGCACAGTCTGACACGATGACCACTAAGACTCTGCTCAGCCCAAGACTAGAGGGAATGCAGCTAGTCAACAGCACCACATCCAGTTCTTGTCTGACTGAGTAGTGGGATTTGGCCATCACAGTGTGGATTGTGGATTTGAAGCAATATATTAGCCATCACATTCACAGTCCAGGCATGCTAACCAACCACTAGGCCATGGCCAGTCCAGAGTATAGATACAGTACATACCTGTTTATATTAGCCATCAGATTCACAGTCCAGGCATGCTAACTAACCACTAGGCCATGGCCAGTCCAGAGTATAGATACAGTACATACCTGTTTATGGGACAGTCTCTGCTGACGATTAAACTCTGCTTGCTCCATGGTTTCCTGGCTCGACTCTGGGTTGGACTTGGAAGGTACCTTTTAATCAATATAATGCATACTTGTAATGATTCTTTTCAAAAGTAACTTGATAATTTTGAAGCACTAATTGTCATTCTTATTTTAGTCTCAAGCCCTCTGTTGTCATTTCTTGCTTTACCTCCTTTAGAGGGATCACAGAGCATTCTACCTCTACATGAATCTGTACACCAAAAAACTCACAAATATCCAATTCTAAAAATATCACTTTAGTCTTTAAATGGATAACCAAATAACAGGTTTCAGACAAACATTACACCTTAAATCTTTAACTTCTGTTCTAGTTTATACTTCAATCACTTTCTTCTGCTCAAACTGAAGCTTGCTTTGGTACATTCTTAGTCAAATTCTTAGACCTGATTCAAGAAGCCACGAAGAAATATATTGAAAATTTTCAGATTTGAGTTATTTTAAAATAATATTCGAAACAGCTTTGAAAACAAGAGATTAACCATTAAAAGTGAAGAGGTACAGCTTTTGAGTGGATTATTTATTTTTATTTTACTTTATTAAAACGTTTCGTCCACACGTGTAGCCATCATCAGATAACTGTCGCCTATTGCTCGAAATAATGTGCGAGCATTTTGTTCCAATTTAGCAAACATACAGGGTGACAACTGTGTTTTGATTTAAATTAGGTTTTAGTTCACAAATAATTAATGCTTCTATATGTCACCCTGTATATTTTCTGAATTGGAACAAAATACTCGTGTAATATTTCACAAATTAGACGACAGTTACCTGATGATGGCCACACGAGTGGTCGAAACGTTGTAATAAAATTAAATAAAAATAAATAATCCACGGAAAAGCTGTACCTCTTCATTTTTATCTATAGTACATAGTGGATTTACACTCCTCAAAACAAGAAATTAACATATTTTCCTATATATCAATACTTAACTTCTTAGGAGTGCAAACTCCTAAAATTTCATCGTGTTTTCTCATTCACGCTTACCTCTACCTGCTGGCCTCCTTCAGACTGTGGAGGAACATATACAATATGATTTGAAAGTTTCTGTCCGTCTAGATGTTTTTTGGTTCCATTTTTGGTGTGTGGTATATTCTGAAAAGGGTCTACAAAACTGTTTTTCTGGTCGTCACTGGAGTGTGCACCTTTTAAAACAACTTCTGATTCGATTCGTTTCTTCTGGGACAGTTTTGCTTGTTGATTGTGTTGAACATGACTTCGGAACTGACTAGAGTTCCCGTGATCTTTTTTAACGTGTATAAGTTGTTCAGATGAATATTTATCTAATGAAGACTGTGCTTCATTAATGTGACCTGTTTGCTGATCATAGTTTATCTGGTGACTATAGTGATCCATATCAAAATTTCTGACCTGTCTTTCTGGGTATGGTCCTGAAATCAACGGAGTGTTATTTTTATATAAATTATAATCCCTGTGTTTGTTGTTCAACTGGTGATGAACAGTATGTCTATGTTCACCTAACTGGTGAGTGGTCTTCTTTTCATAACGTAAATGGTATTGAGTTTGTGGACGACGAGCAGAAGAGGGAGTGTGTTGATGACTTGGATAAAGAGCATGAGGAGGAAGAGGTCCACCCATTGATGGTATGTATGTTTGATATGGTTCATCATATTCGTATATAGGAGGAGGCATCATCCATTTTGGGTGATGGTCATGATGATGAATAAGAGGGCTTTCTTTTCTCAGAGAGTTTGATCGTGTTACAGATATTGGCCCATTTTCAAACTTGGAAGAACTATCCCCTCGAACAATTGTCTGATAAAAAAAAGATTCATAATACTTTATGAAATATAGTAGGAGTGTGTATCTCATCATGGTAGTCAATACGATACATATCTAAATAAAGAAGTTTTACCAACAGTTTGTTACACAGTCTTGTC
>NW_013680450.1:0-1206 GCF_000517525.1 Limulus polyphemus
TTAATCGTAACTACATATTAATATCGTATTACTACATAATCATGGTAACAATACTTAATCGTAACTACATATTAATACCGTATTACTACATAATCATGGTAACAATACTTAATCGTAACTACATATTAATACCGTATTACTACATAATCATGGTAACAATACTTAATCGTAACTACATATTAATACCGTATTACTACATAATCATGGTAACAATACTTAATCGTAATTACATACTAATACCGTATTACTAGATAATCATGGTAACAATATTTAAATGTAACTACATACCGATACCGTATTACTAGATAATCATGGTAACAATATTTAAATGTAACTACATACCGATACCGTATTACTAGATAATCATGGTAACAATATTTAAATGTAACTACATACCGACACCGTATTACTAGATAATCATGGTAACAATATTTAAATGTAACTACATACGATACCGTATTACTAGATAATCATGGTAACAATATTTAAATGTAACTATATACCGATACCGTATTACTACACAATCATGGTAACAATACTTAATCGTAACTACATACTAATACCGTATTACTACATAATTATGGTAACAATATTTAAGTGTAACTACATACCGATACCGTATTACTACACAATCATGGTAACAATACTTAATCGTAACTACATACCGATACTGTATTACTAGATAATCATGGTAACAATACTTAATCGTAACTACATACCGATACCGTATTACTACATAATCATGGTAACAATATTTAAATGTAACTACATACCGATACCGTATTAATACATAATCATAGTAACAATATTTAATCGTATCTACATACCGATACCGTATTACTACATAATCATGGTAACAATATTTAAATGTAACTACATACCGATACCGTATTAATACATAATCATAGTAACAATATTTAATCGTATCTACATACCGATACCGTGACTTGGTCACACAGTATCGACCAGTTCCATGACTTGGTCACACAGTATCGACCAGTTACATGACTAGCGAGGAATCGTACATTACACAAACATCACGTCTCACTAGATACAACAGTCCATCTCATGACCTGCTGAGGACAGTTATGGTAGCTAACAATGTTAGAAGGATCCTAGTTCTGGTGTTGTACTTGACTCTATATCTGTAATGTTTGAAGGATCCTAGTTCTGGTGTTATACTTGGCTCTATATCTGTAATGTTTG
>NW_013680450.1:2206-3030 GCF_000517525.1 Limulus polyphemus
AAGGATCCTAGTTCTGGTGTTATACTTGGCTCTATATCTGTAATGTTTGAAGGATCCTAGTTCTGGTGTTATACTTGGCTCTATATCTTTAATGTTAGAAGGAGAGACCAAGTTGAGTACATGTTACACGTACAAGGAGAGGTCAAGTTGGGTACATGTTACACGTACAAGGAGAGGTCAAGTTGGGTACATGTTACACGTACAAGGAGAGGTCAAGTTGGGTACATGTTACACGTACAAGGAGAGGTCAAGTTGGGTACATGTTACACGTACAAGGAGAGGTCAAGTTGGGTACATGTTACACGTACTTTATACATCTCTGCTTGTACCCTGTACTTTACACACCTCTACTTGTACCCTGTACTTTACATACCTCTACTTGTACCCTGTACTTTACATACCTCTACTTGTACCCTGTACTTTACATACCTCTACTTGTACCCTGTACTTTACATACCTCTACTTGTACCCTGTACTTTACATACCTCTACTTGTACCCTGTTCTTTACATACCTCTACTTGTACCCTGTACTTTATACATCTCTACTTATGCCCTGTTCTTTACACATCTCTACTTATGCCCTGTTCTTTACACATCTCTACTTATGCCCTGTTTTTTTTACTTTATACATCTCTACTTATGCCCTGTACTTTATACATATCTACTTATGCCCTGTACTTTATACATCTCTACTTATACCCTGTACTTTATACATCTCTACTTATACCCTGTACTTTATACATCTCTACTTATACCCTGTACTTTATACATCTCTACTTATACCCTGTACTTTATACATCTCTACTTATGCCCTGTACTTTAT
>NW_013680450.1:3981-7168 GCF_000517525.1 Limulus polyphemus
CCCTGTACTTTACACATCTCTACTTATACTCTGTACTTTACACATCTCTACTTATACCCTGTACTTTACACATCTCTACTTATACTCTGTACTTTACACATCTCTACTTATACCCTGTACTTTACACATCTCTACTTATACCCTGTACTTTATACATCTCTACTTGTACCCTATACGCAGCCGGTTATTCAAGATTGTAAAATAATCAAATATGATGGGTGTTTTCAGAAAAACGTTCTCCATAAAACATGAAATAACAGCAAAACTCACGTACTTGGTGTTATAGCAATAAACACCTCGTATCTATGGCCGTGTTTATAGTTTCAGATTATCTGTTCTCCCTACTTAGATAACCTTCGTATTTTTATTTTTATGTAGCTAATGGAACTTAAAAATGGAGTTTTCTTAACGCAACGTATTGAGTAACAAAAGTTCTAAGAAAGTCAATGCCCGACGAGATCAAAAATACAAACTATTAATCATACACAATTTTAAATACAGCACTACTAGAGGGCGTTTCTAACACGATCATAAACCAACAGATCAAATTCTGTGAAAATAAGGTTATAACATATAAAAAGATAAAACTTTTCTCAAATTATCAACAGATGTCGCTATAATACTGAAAAAAGCCCATCAACGTTATAAATTATATCATTTATTATTTAGTGGTCTTTTTTATGTTTTACGTTTTTTTAAGAATTGCAGAAGAGCAATAAACTGAATTTGTAGAAAACAAATAAATGTTTATAATATTTAATTTACGCAGGACAAAACAATTGTCATAAAATATTGTTAAACAGTCACCTTGTAGGGAAACATTGGATGATTCGTCCCGACAGATGAAACCCATAACTGTTCATTCAGTTGTACACTCGTAAGTGAACATTTAGTATTTACACCCTTACAATTCAGTAAGATTACCACGAACAGCAACTCTGACGTCGATGTAACGTACTTAAATCAAAGTGTTAATAATGCCCTGAAGTAGCACCCTCAAAAAATTTTGTTTTCAGGGTATTTGTGAGTGCTTGGAGTTACTTGGTAGAATGTAACGTGACTCCCGTCCTATTCGATCAATACCCTGATCAGATAAACACGAGCCTTATATCACCTATTAGGCTGAACTGAGGAATACATTTGGTTATCACCAGGATGTGTTCTTGGCATCAGTGCAACTTGTACTTTAAAGCGAATATCACCTCTAATAAGGCTTGCTTTGTAAAGTAACACTTGATATTTATTGTGATAAACAGGATCCTATATATGTGTCCTTATCCTGCTTTGTAAAGTCCTGTTTATCACAATAATTATCAAGTGTTATCCTCTATATGTCCCTATCCTCAACAAAATTAATTAAATTAATATAATGTTCAGATCATTCTCTACGTGATTAAAAAAAAACGTGACACAGTACGTTATTCAGTTCGTAAGTTAGTAAAAGAAAACCGTGACACACTACGTTATTCAGTTATGGAGGCTTGAGATGTTGCTGGTAGTAAAGCACTCGCTTAGCGTCCAAGAGCCGATGAAATAAAAAAAATTAACTTGCCACCTGTAAATTTCAATCAGAAAATAAACCGGTATTGTCAGAGTTAGCAAAGGATGGGTGTCCAGTTAAATATAAAATTGTGTTAGTTGATCAGTTCTGTGATTCTTCTTAGACATAGCTACACAAACCGACAGATAGATGGATGGGCAGACAAATGTGGATAGATAGAGAAGATGGACGAGGAGATTTTTTATTGTTTAGCTAATTACTTACAAAAGATTTTTTGTTACCCACGAACCTTTCAAGCACATCTTCTAATCACGTGTTGTTGATTTTTTACATATCCTGTTTTATAATTCTACAGCATCAAGCACTTCCTTTACAGATGGAAATACGTACGTTCCAACATCAGATCAGCTCAGATTCCTAGAATGTGCAGCGGGGAAACATCATGTGGTAACGGGTGATTAGTCCGCCAATATCATCGGGTTAATAAATATTTTACTCGTAATCTCAGGCATCAGCCCCGCCCACTGGTTCCCTTATTGTTTGACGTCGTGTATCTCTGCTACTTTACATTTATCGTTACAAATAAACAGCTTAGTACGGTGTTAGCTTTTAAACAAGACAGGTTTCTTTTTGTTGCGGCTCAGAGCTCCACAAGTAGGCTATATATGGGCTGTTTCGGCCGTGAGGATCAAACCCTGAATTCCACATTACTAAGCCCTCGGGCTTACTGTTAAGCCATCAGGGGAAAAGCGGCGTTGTTTTAAAGTGTTTATATCTCACAAACTGTACTAGTAGCGAAACGAATACACAAGTTATTTCCGTGATCATTATCAGTTGTCGTTTCTGAATATGGTAAGCTGCTAAACAAAAGACAAATTTCTCTACATTATATTCATGAAAAAAGTTTCAAATCTAGCAGTTAATAAACGGTTTATCCAAAGTAACACTCGCGTGCCATGGAAAAGCAAATATCAACTTGAAACACGTGCACAGCACGTTCACCAGTTTATCGTATCCTTCTCGTACCAACAAGTTCGCTTGTTTTTCCTGCGATCCCAACATGACTTTGTACACTGTAAAGTCCTGATGATCAAACGTCTTAGCCTTCTTTATTCTGCTTTAATTCATATCTTCTCCTGATTATAATTCCTCCTCTCCTTACACCAGCTCTGTTACTTAATGTAGTAAAGTTCTGATGATCAAACAAATTATAATCAGGAGAAGATATGAATTAAAGCAGAATAAAGAAGGCTAAGACATCATCAGGACTTTACTACAGAAAGTAACGGAGCTGGTGGAAGGAGTGAAGCCCAAACGTCTTAGCCTTCTTTATTCTGCTTTAATTCATATCTTCTCCTGATTATAATTGCTTCACTCCTTCCACCAGCTCCGTTACTTTCTGTACTTAACATTCTCCCTTATACAACGTAGCAAGAGATTAGGTCCTGTTCGTAAACCTAACAGCTTCAAGTGCGTACTACGACGAACCTATCCGAGTAAGGAAGAAAGTGGTAATCCAATCATATCAGATTATCTTCATCGCTCTGTGTGCTGTACACAAATCTGTAAGTGGTAATCCAATCATATCAGATTATCTTCATCGCTCGGTGTGCTCTACACAAATCTGTAAGTGGTAATCCAATCATATCAGATTATCTTCATCGCTCGGTGTGCTCTACACAAATC
>NW_013680451.1:0-1783 GCF_000517525.1 Limulus polyphemus
ACATACACTACGTTACTTATAGTTCTACTCATCACAGCAAGATACGTACACTATGTTACTTATAGTTCTACTCATCACAGCAAGAGACATACACTACGTTACTTATAGTTCTACTCATCACAGCAAGATACGTACACTATGTTACTTATAGTTCTACTCATCACAGCAAGAGACATACACTACGTTACTTATAGTTCTACTCATCACAGCAAGATACGTACACTATGTTACTTATAGTTCTACTCATCACAGCAAGAGACATACACTATGTTACTTATAGTTCTACTCATCACAGCAAGATACGTAAACTATGTTACTTATAGTTCTACTCATCACAGCAAGATACGTAAACTATGTTACTTATAGTTCTACTCATCACAGCAAGATACGTAAACTATGTTACTTATAGTTCTACTCATCACAGCCAGAGACGTACACTACGTTACTTAGTTTTACTCATCACAGCAAGAGACATACACTATGTTACTTATAGTTTTTCCGGGGCTCCATTAGTTTTCTGGAGCATTTGTTATTGTGTCCAGCACTTCTTACTTGTCATCCAGAACTTGTTTATCTGAAGGCCAGTACTGTGCTGCTTCACAGAGTGCTAACATTGTAAGTTGGTTGACATCTAATTAGCCTTCAGTGAAATCAGAAGTTATATTATTATATCATTAGTCTCCTGCAGTCTCTCATTAGTCCGCAAGAGAAGTCGATGCTTGGTTCTTCTCATCCTGGATGATGTCTGGACAAAGGCATCGACCTTGACAGCAGCGTGTATCCCATGGGCAGACTTTGTGGTTGCACGTAACCGTACCCTTGCTGTAGCACGTAACCCATGGGTGGATCTTGCTGTGATGTGTACTCTGTGGGTGGACCTGCATAGTCATGAGCACTCACTGGAGGCCAGTGTGGTGCCAATCTCTGTGGGTGGCTGGTTGTTAGACCTATGGCAAGGTCTAGCCCAATGAGGTGGACTTACCCTGGACACCACTATCCACCAGCATAATTGTCACTAGAGCTTCTGCTGCAAGCTTCTTCCTCTCCAGCAACCAGTTTGAAGTGACTGCTTCAAAGTGTGTCATAATGACGAACACTGCTTATATGGGCGTGAGGATGTCTCTCACTCCCAAATACTGTTGCATAAGCTCATTGAAGAGTTCTTCAATAAACTTGCCGATAAGTATCTCCTCCCGACCTGCAGAGACCATTGATGGGTAAGCCTTTCTGTGCAATTGGTACAGATAAACCACATAGAGAGTCAGTAGCTCGATATCAATCCTCTTACAAGAACTTGGTCAGATATAGCATCAGATTATCCATTGGTGATGCACCTCACATACGACCATTTCCACATCATTCTGCTCTCCGTGTCCAGATGTTCAACAGTATTGAGGGCTATTACACAGACTATCCTGAAATCCATCCATTCCAGGCAGAAACATGCCTGAAACTTTAAGATCAAATCTGGATCTCCTTTGATATCCTCTTCAACATCAGGGAATGACTTCCCCGACCTCACTCACGAGGACTTGTGCTGTTGGCCAAAGCTTCTTTTTCAGGGGATCCCTACAAATGCCAGGTAGAGATGCCACCAATTTCATCAACTCCAGACAGAAGATACTCACGGGAACTCCAACACCCAATTTGGCAGTCAGTCTCTGGTCTAGGGCTACAAGTTATTCTGGGTGATTCGTTGTATAGTTCTACATGGTCCTAGGCATCACAAGCTGCTGCCAAGCTTGCAAGGAACCCTTCAATCCTAAAAGGTACCTCACTCCAT
>NW_013680451.1:2783-5004 GCF_000517525.1 Limulus polyphemus
TTTTTATGACGGACATAAGACGGTATTAAAATAAAAACAATTTTTATGACGGACATAAGACGGTATATTAACTAATAATTTCAAATCTGAGTTAAAAATATAGTTTACTTCTAATGTGACTAAAACATTCTATCAAATGCTTAACGCTTTCTTAGAATAAAAACTAACCCTAACCATTTGCTTCGTTTTTTTGTATCCTTACACTAAGCACCTCTGAATTTCAAGAGAGGAATTGTCAACCAAAATTCTGTCTTTACCAATAAGATCAGACTTTAATCTCGAAGTGAATAAATAAATCAGACAATCGGTTGGTTAGAAATTGAACATAGACAATTCTGCTATAAAATAAGCACTAACTTTGCCGTTAATGCTCTGTTTATGGGATTGATAAGTCTGTAAGAACAATGTCAAACACGTTTTAAAACAACAAACTAGTTTTTAAAATATTAGCTGATGGTAGACAACTTTGGTGAATTAACTGTTTCTGCACTATGTCTGTTTAGATATTTATTTATTTGCACAAAGGCATTTGTTAATTTTGTATAATTAAGTTAAATATATTCATGGAAAGCACTAACAACATTCCTTCTTAAATTACTTCAGCGTATGTGAATAAAGAAATAATATTGATATAACATTTAATATTCCCAAAGGTAGAAATTTAAGAGATTTTTAAAATTTAGTAATCACATTGAAAAGTCACATGTTTAAAGTTATGACTTTTAACTAAGTTTAAGCCCAAGATTTATACATTATTATTCTCATTATGTAACTGCCAGTTCTTCATCATCACTACTGAAGTTTCATGTTTGTTGATAAGTGAAAAGTTACACTATGTGCTGTTCCTACCGTGGGTAACGAACCCAGATTTTTAGCATCATAAACCTTCATGTTTGCTTCTGAGATACCAGCGGGGGGGAAGGGGATACTGTTGAGCTCAAAATACATAAATATTAAGGCACTTAAATATAGAAAAGTAAAAAGATTTATGTAATAATTAACTGAAATTAATACCATGAAAAACCTGGTATTCTCAGGTGAAACTGATTCCTCTAAAGAGTGACAAGATAGGATCCACAGAATAACTGAAGATCTTGAACAGTGCTACACAATGAGTTATCTGTACTGTCGTTTAAATCCCTATCACAGAACATGCTTCCCCCCAGTGGCACAGCGGTATGTCTGCGGACTTACACTGCTAGAAACCGGGTTTCAATACCTGTGGTGGGCAGAGCACAGATAGCCCATTGTGTAGCTTTGTGCTTAACTTCAAACAAAGAACATGCTCGCTCTTTCAGCCGTGGGGTGTTATAAAGTGACAGTCAATCCCAGTATTCGTTGGTAAAAGAATAACTCAAGAGTTGGCATTGGCCAGCTGCCTTCCCTCTAGTGTATTACTGCTAAATTAAGAATGGGTAGTGCAAATAGCCCTCGAATAATTTTGTGTGAATTTCCAAACAAAACAAAAAATCTACACTGTCCATTTCAGGAAAGAATAACAGGAGATCCAAACAGGACATATATTATGAAGTAAGTCTGAATTATTTGAACCTGAGCTTCAGAAAAAGACTGAAAATAGTGTAAAACACAGTGAAATCATCTTTAACTTTTATTTAACTCCCATTAACACATTTAACACAGTGAGGTGAGTATTTTTTGGACAGAGGATAGTGTCTTTACTAGAGATAGTTCTGATAAAATCTATATGAATTTCTTCTTAAGTTCTTCATGATTCTGTTCAAGTCTGAGAAAACATGGCCTTTTATTCCTGGGTACTTCTAACGCTATCCTCGCGACTGTTGGTAATTCCCATGGAAACATAAAGGAGATTGTATCCTGGAGACATCACCTGACCTGCCAAATGAAAAACTTCACTGTCTAGTTTCGCACAAAGTACGTACAACTTTGCAAAAACCTTTCCCACTGGAGGACAAAGATTGTATTTTAGGTGAATGACGAACAGTAAATAGGAACTTAACATTGATACATATATATATATATAGTTGACTTCTGGCTCAACACTGGAATCTGTAAATTATTATTCCACATATATATAGTTGGCTTCTGGCACAACACTGGTATCTGTAAATTATTATTCCACATATATATAGTTGGCTTCTGGCTCAACACTGGTATCTGTAAATTATTATTCCACATATATATAGTTGGCTTCTGGCTCAACACTGGTATCTGTAAATTATTATTCCACATATATATAGTT
>NW_013680451.1:5896-7109 GCF_000517525.1 Limulus polyphemus
TCAACACTGGTATCTGTAAATTATTATTCATATATATATATATATATATATATAGTTGGCTTCTGGCTCAACACTGGTATCTGTAAATTATTATTCCACACACACATATATATATATACACATAGTTGGCTTCTGGCTCAACACTGATATCTGTGAATTATTATTCCACGTATATACACACACATATATATATATAGTTGGCTTCTGGCTCAACACTGGTATTTGTCAATTATTATTCCACATATATATAGTTGACTTCTGGCTCAACACTGGTATTTGTCTGGTTTTGAGTACTGAGGTATCACGTGTATTCAGTGACAAAAAGTGACTTAATTTTTTGGTTTAATTTAAAAGTTCTGCCTTCTATCATTAACAACAGAGGTGTAGTACATTTAAGAATACTTTACAGGGTAAATGTGTTCGAGAAACATTTTCTGGATCAAAAGTCCAGAAATCGCGAGTTTTATCATCAGATTTGTGGTATCTCGAGAACTGGCTGCAGAGTACTGAAGAACAGGAAGTGCGTGAATCTGGTGTTTACTTTCTGATGGGTTCGACAGTTGAACAATCAAGAATGAAACCGGACATGGATTTTATACAAGAAACAAATATTTAATAAAATCTACACAGTTTACCCTTATAACACAACAAAAAGATAAATGATTGTGTTGTTGTATATAAAAGAAGGTATTATTGAACAAGGTGCTTCTGAAGGTGTATTTTGTTCCTTCTGTAACCTCGGTTAGCATATAAAATACAGTGTCCCCAAGTTAAAATGTAAAATAGTGATGTTAACCCTCACTTTAACCCCTGCAAAATCCGAGACCCACTCAGATTTCACCACAATGATGATAAATAAAAAATAATCATTCTTATTCTAAATTAAGCCAATGATCAGTCACACGTGAACTTACAGTGCTACGTACTAAACCTACTTGTACAGTTCCATCAGTCACACGTGAACTTACAGTGCTATGTACTAAACCTATTTGTACAGTTCCAACACCTAAATAAAAATAATCATTCTTATTCTAAATTAACCCAATGATCAGTCACACGTGAACTTACAGTGCTACGTACTAAACCTACTTGTACAGTTACATCAGTCACACGTGAACTTACAGTGTTACATACTAAACCTACTTGTACAGTTCCAACACCTAAATAAAAAATAATCATTCTTATTCTAAATTAACCCAATGATCAGTCACAC
>NW_013680452.1:0-1421 GCF_000517525.1 Limulus polyphemus
TAACTAGAGTTACACCTAGGTATTCGTGGAGTAGTTATACCAAGTAAGGCTAAAGATGAATATGGTGGTTATAAATTCGGTAACTAGAGTAACACATAGGTGTTCGTGGAGTTATTGTACCAAGTAAGGCTAACGATGAGTATGGTGGTTATAAATTAGGTAACTAGAGTTACACCTAGGTATTCGTGAAGTAGTTATACCAAGTAAGGCTAAAGATGAATATGGTGGTTATAAATTCGGTAACTAGAGTAACCCCTAGGTATTCGTGGAGTTGTTGTACCAAATAACGCTATAGATGAATATGGTAGTTACGAATTCGGTAACTAGAGTTACACTTAGGTGTTCGTGGAGTTGTTGTACCAAATAACGCTAAAGATGAGTATGGGGGTTATAAATTCGGTAACCAGAGTAAAACCTAAGTGTTCATGGAGTAGTTGTACCAAGTAAGGCTAAAGATGAATATGGTGGATATAAATTCGGTAACTAGAGTTACTCCTAAGTGTTCATGGAGTAGTTGTACCAAGTAAGGCTAAAAATGAGTATGGTGGTTATAAAATCGGTAACTAGAGTAACACCTAGGTGTTCGTGGAGTTGTAATACCAAATAAGGCTAACGATGAGTATGGTGGTTATAAATTAGGTAACTATAGTTACACCTAGGTATTCGTGGAGTTCTTGTACCAAATAACGCTACAGATGAGTATGGTGGTTACAAATTCGGTAACTAGAGTTACACCAAGGTGTTCGTGGAGTTGTACCAAATAACGCTAAAGATGAGTATGGGGGTTATAAATTCGTAACTAGAGTTAAACCTAAGTGTTCATGGAGTAGTTGTACCAAGTAACGCTAAAGATGAGTATGGTGTTTTTATAATCGGAAACTAGAGTTACACCTAGATGTTGATGGAGTAGTTGTACCAAGTAAGGCTAAAGATGAGTTGGGTGGTTATAAATTCTCTAACTAGAGTTACACCTAGGTGTTCATGAAGTAGTTGTACCAAGTAAGGCTAAAGATGAATATGGTGGATATAAATTCGGTAACTAGAGTTACACCTAAGTGTTTATGGAGTAGTTGTACCAAGTAAGGCTAAAGATGAGTATGGTGGATATAAATTCTATAACTAGAGTTACACTTATGTGTTCATAGAGTAGTTGTTTCAAGTAAGGCTCAAGATGAATATGGTGGTTTTAAAATCGGAAACTAGAGTTACACCTAGATGTTGATGGAGTAGTTGTACCAAATAACGCTACAGATGAGTATGGTGGTTACAAATTCAGTAACTAGAGTTACACCTAGGTGTTCGTGGAGTTGTTGTACCAAATAACGCTACAGATGAGTATGGTGGTTACAAATTCAGTAACTAGAGTTACACCTAGGTGTTCGTGGAGTTGTTGTACCAAATAACGCTACAGATGAGTATGG
>NW_013680452.1:2090-4043 GCF_000517525.1 Limulus polyphemus
GGAGTTACACCTAGGTGTTCATGGAGTAGTTGTACCAAGTAAGGCTAAAGATGAATATGGTGGATATAAATTCGGTAACTAGAGTTACACCTAAGTGTTCATGGAGTAGTTGTACCAAGTAAGGCTAAAGATGAGTATGGTGGTTATAAATTCGGTAACCATAGTTAAACCTATGTGTTCATAGAGTAGTTGTACCAAGTAAGGCTAAAGATGAGTATGGTGGTTATAAAATCGGAAACTAGACTTACACCTAGTAGTTGATGGAGTAGTTGTACCAAGTATGGCTAAAGATGAATGTGGTGGATATAAATTCGGTAACTAGAGTTACACCTAAGTGTTCATGGAGTAGTTGTACCAAGTAAGGCTAAAGATGAGTATGGTGGTTATAAATTCTATAACTAGAGTTACACCTATGTATTCGTGGAGTAATTGTACCAAGTAAGGCTAAAGATGAATATGGTGGTTATATATTCGGTAACAAGAGTTACACCTAGGTATTCGTGGAGTTGTTGTACCAAATAACGCTACAGATGAGTATGGTGGTTACAAATTCGGTAACTAGAGTTACACCTAGGTGTTCGTGGAGTTGTACCAAATAACGCTAAACATGAGTATGGGGGTTATAAATTCAGTAACCAGAGTTAAACCTAAGTGTTCATGGAGTAATTGTTCCAAGTAAGACTAAAGATGATTATGGTGGTTATAAAATCGGAAACTAGAGTTACACCTAAGTGTTGATGGAGTAGTTGTACCAAGTAAGGCTAAAGATGAGTATGGTGGTTATAAATTCGGTAGCTAGAGTTACACCTAGGTGTTCATGGAGTAGTTGTACCAAGTAAGGCTAAATATGAATATGGTGGATATAAATTCGGTAACTAGAGTTACACCTAAGTGTTCATGGAGTAGTTGTACGAAGTAGGGCTAAAGATGAGTATGGTGGTTATAAGTTCTATAGCTAGAGTTACACCTATGTGTTCATAGAGTAGTTGTACCAAGTAAGGCTAAAGATGAATATGGTGGTTATAAATTCGGTAACTAGAGTTACACCTAGGTATTCGTGGAGTTGTTTTACCAAATAACGCTACAGATGAGTATGGTAGTTACAAATTCAGTAACTAGAATTACACCTAGGCGTTCGTGGAGTTGTTGTACCAAATAACGCTAAAGATGAGTATGGGGGTTATAAATTTGGTAACTAGAGTTAAACCTAAGTGTTCATGGAGTAGTTGTACCAAGTAAGGCTAAAGATGAATATGGTGGTTATAAATTCGGTAACTAGAGTTACACCTATGTGTTCTTAGAGTAGTTGTAACAAGTAAGGCTAAAGATGAGAATGGGGGTTATAAATTCGGTAACTACAGTTAAACCTAAGTGTTCATGGAGTAGTTGTACCAACTATGGCTAAAGATGAGTATGATGGTTATAAATTCCGTAACTATAGTTACATCTAGGTGTTCATGGAGTGGTTGTGCCAAGTAAGGCTAAAGATGAGTATGGTGGTTATAAATTATGTAACTAGAGTTACACCTAGGTGTTCGTTTAGTTGTTGTACCAAATAACGCTAAAGATGAATATCTTGGTTACAAATTCGGTAAATAGAGTTACAACTAGGGGTTCGTGGAGTTGGTGTACCAAATAACACTAAAGATGAGTATAGTGGTTATAAATTCGGTAAATATAGTTACACCTAGGTGTTCATGGATTAGTTGTGCCAAGTAAAGCTAAAAATGAGTATGGTGGTTATAAATTCGGTAACTAGAATTACACCTAAGTTTTCGTGGAGATGCTGTACCAAATAACGCTAAAGATAAGTATGGGGGTTATAAATTCGGAAACTAGAGTTAATGCTAAGTGTTCATGGATTAGTTGTGCCAAATAAGGCTAAAGATCAGTATGGTGGTTATAAATTCTGTAACTAGAGTAACACCTAGGTGTTCGTGGAGTTGTTGTACA
>NW_013680452.1:4877-6717 GCF_000517525.1 Limulus polyphemus
GTTTCATCTAGGTGTTCATGGAGTAGTTGTACCAAGTAAGGCTAAAGATGAGTATCGTGGTTGTAAATTCCGTAACTAGAATTTCACCTAGGTGTTCATCGAGTAGTTGTACCAAGTAAGGCTAAAAATTAGTATGGTGGTTATAAATTCGGTAACTAGAGTAACACCTAGGTGTTCGTGGAGTTGTTGTACAAAGTAAGGCTAACGATGAGTATGGTGGTTACAAATTCGGTAATTATAGTTACACCTAAATGTTCGTGGAGTTGGTGTACCAATTAACTCTAAAGATGATTATGGTGGTTATAAATTCGGTAACTATAGTTACACCTTCGTGTTCATGGATTAGTTGTGCCAAGTAAAGCTAAAAATGAGTATGGTGGTTATAAATTCGGTAATTAGAGTTACACCTTAATATTCATGGAGTTGTTGTTCCAAATAACGCTACAGATGAGTATGGTGGTTACAAATTCTGTAACTAGAGTTACACCTAGGTGTTCGTGGAGTTGCTGTACAAAATAACGCTTAAGATAAGTATGGGGGTTATATATTCGGAAACTAGAGTTAAAGCTAAGTGTTCATGGAATAGTTGTACAGAGTAAGGCGAAAGATGAGTATGGTGGTTACAAATTCGGTAACTAGAGTTACACTTAGGTGTTCGTGGAGTTGTACCAAATAACGCTAAAGATGAGTATGGGGGCTATAAATTCGGGAACCAGAGTTAAACCTAAGTGTTCATGGAGTAATTGTTCCAAGTAAGGCTAAAGATGATTATGGTGGTTATAAAATCGGAAACAAGAGTTACACCTATGTGTTGATGGAGTAGTTGTACCAAGTAAGGCTAAAGATGAGTATGGTGGTTATAAATTCGGTAACTAGAGTTACACCTAGATTTTCATCGAGTAGATGTACCAAGTAAGGCTAAAGATGAGTATGATGGTTATTAATACGGTAACTATAGTTACACTTAGGTGTTCATGGAGTAGTTGTATCAAGTAAGGCTAAAGATGAGTATGGTGGTTATAAATTCTGTAACTAGAGTTACACATATGTGTTCATGGAGTAGTTGTACCAAGTAAAGCAAAAGATGAGTATGATGGTTATAAATTCGGTAACTAGAGTTACACCAGGGTATTCGTGGAGTTGTTGTACCAAATAATGCTAAAGAAGAGTATGTTGGTTACAAATTCGGTAACTAGAGTTACATCTAGGTGTTCGTGGAGTTGTTGTACCAAATAACGCTAAAGATGAGTATGGGGGTTATACATTCAGTAACCAGAGTTACACCTAAGTGTTCGTAGAGTTGTTGTACCAAGTAAAGCTAACGATGAGTATGGTGGTTATAAATTAGGTAACTAGAGTTACACCTAGGTATTCGTGGAGTTGTTGTACCAAGAAAGGCTAAAAATGAGTATGGTGATTATAAATTCGGTAACTAGAGTATCACCAAGGTGTTCATGGAGTAATTGTACCAAGTAAGGCTAAAGATGAGTATGGTGGTTATAAATTCTATAACTATAGTTACACATATGTGTTCATGGAGTAGTTGTACCAAGTAAAGCAAAATATGAGTATGATGGTTATAAATTCGGTAACTAGAGTTACACCTAGGTATTCGTGGAGTTTTTGTACCAAATATTGCTAAAGATGATTATGTTGGTTGCAAATTCGGTAACTAGAGTTACATCTAGGTGTTCGTAGAGTTGTTGTACCAAATAACGCTAAAGATGAGTATGGGGGTTATACATTCAGTAACCAGAGTTACACCTAAGTGTTCGTAGAGTTGTTGTACCAAGTAAAGCTAACGATGAGTATGGTGGTTATAAATTAGGTAAGTAGAGTT
>NW_013680453.1:0-4338 GCF_000517525.1 Limulus polyphemus
CAAAGTCTCTTAATTTTACGGGACGTATCTTCTTCCGTACTGGTCTCCGTTTCCGTCTCATTGGCTTCTGCTTCAAGTGGGGTTCATTTGCTCCATCAGGAATTGTCCTATCATCGGTAATGGTCACATCAGTGGTAGTAACTGCATGAAGGGCTTCACTGTTTCCCTTCTCAAAACCGAGTAGAGTTTTTTCTTCGACAGTTGCCTTTCCAGATGACACATCTTCAGCGGCGTCTTTTGTTCCGTAGTTCACTTTGTTCCAACTGAAATGTCCTGGACCGTGATAACGCCAAAGCCTATTGTCATGCACCACGTTGGCTTACCTCGCCGACGACATTTTATTCGGAAAGTCACGTCTGAGAGACGATCCACTATGTCATATGGGCCTTCCCATGGAGAAGACAACTTAGGAGACTTCCCTTTGGTCTTCCTCTAATTAATCTTTTTGGTGTATTGTCTTTCCTCATTATAACTTTGTATACACCCATGTAACCCATCTAGATCAAAGATCCCATAACACCTGGTTTTTAAACATTTTGGTTATTTATTAGAGTCATTCCTTACAGCCAAGATCTACTGAAAAAACAAACATTCTGTTTACTTTCATTTATAATTTGTCGGTTTCAAACACTTTCAGTTTTTAAATATTACTATATTCAATATACAGGCAAAACAGCTTGAAATGTAGTCACACAAAATTTTAAAATCTAACATTAAAATGTATGACTCTTAAATGTTTTCCCCATAATCAACAAGTCTAATCCTCAGCCACAAATTAGAATTTTAGTACATTAAAAAGAAAACAAAAGATCAGATAGCTTTTTCTGTTAGTGATTTTCTTGACTCATAAAACTAGAAATTAATCTAATTTACTAAGTATAGAATACACATAAGTACGATTATTTTTCGAAGATAAAACAGTGGAAAATAATTTAATAATGCCTCCTTTTATAGAAATTATATGACCCTTGATAAACGGAGAAAGCACAGTGGAGGGGGATAATGCATTTCAACTGGCTAGTTTTTAAAAAGATATTATCTATTTATGATAAAACAATTGAAAATTAACAAACTGCACCATACAACATGGGTTTGTTATATAGCAGTATTTCAGCTCACAACTTGGATAATTAACAATAAAATTTCTAATTTACTGATTACAAAGAAAAAAATAAATAGATTATTTAAAGAATATATCTGTGAGGTAATCAAGCGAAAAACCATGTAGAATATGTGACTGTCATAGCTCCAAGAGCAAAGAACCTAGAAACCTGAAATGTTGCACCCATACTAAGTGGACCTAGAGTATGTGCACCTGGGTATTATTACTTATCAATGCACATGTGTATCTTTTTGTGATGCAAGCTGTCAAAAAATCACATAGGAAAAAATATGTGACCACCAAAGCATCCAAAAGCAAAGAACCTAGAAACCTACATACTATATATATAGGTTATACTTTTATACTAAAATGGGTTCAAGATACACACACTAACATAGTCTTCTAGAATAAATCAACCTAATAACCCGAGTGAAGTCGAGTTCGTTTACTAGGCATGTGTCTGTATGTGTGTGATTGCCATAGCTCCAAAGGAAAGAACATAGGAACCTGAATATTTGCACCCATACTGAGGGTGTACATCTGGGTATTATTACTTATCCATGTGTGGGAATGTATGCATATCTTTTTAATGAGGCAAGCTAGCAAAAATCCACATAGAAAAGAAGTGGTTCCTTATATTACAAACTATTCTAAGTATGTGGCTTTGTTAGAGTTATTATAATATGTCAACCTAAAAACGTGAGCAAAGCCAGGTACTTTTGCTAGTAACATATATAAAATACAAACAGAAAAGTAAGTTGTTTCTGACCTAGTATAAACAGTTAAAAATTATGGATGGCACCACACTGACAAATAAGCTGTAACCAGAGTGACACAAACCTGTACTTTGGCCACTGGTGGTGAAAATATCAAACAAGTTATTGGTTATCATTAAACTAGGTTATTTTCTTTTCCAAATATTCTGATTTCTGATGAGGTATTATTTGAATAATAGGTACAGTTTTGGTACTATTACTATCAATAAGACTAGCCTGCTGGTTTATCAGTTCTTCTGAAAAATGAATAGGTTGTTAAATAATTCCTTACCCTAATTTTGATATGTTGTGATATAAATAAAATTTTTGCAGTGTAGGAGCCATTTTCAGCTTAGACAGTTTTATTTTTTTAACCAGGTGGTTGGCCTTTGGAATGGGTTGCCCTCGAATGTTGTGGTGGCAATAAATTTAAGCGAGTTTAAGAAAAAAGCTTGATAAGTATAAGAATGATAAAACTGGCTTTAAGATTTTTTATTTATTTTAATTTAGTTTAGAGGAAGGAATAGCCAAGATGGAGCAATAGGTCCCATGTTGTCCCAAAACGTTATTTTATTAAAACCTTACCCAACAAAATTTTAAAATAAGTTCAAAATAACTGCTTCTATAATGTACCACTTCAATAAATAAATCACTTCCTCATGTTTAAAACTTAACCAAAATAAAAGTTTTTGAAGAGCAAGTCTGCATTTGGGCTTCTAAAGCTTATATTTATTATTGTAATGGTCAAATTTGTCACTCCACTATTCAAACAGACAACTTGGATAGGCATTGAAAGTTCTGATAATTTTAAACGGTATATCATCCTTGCCACTTTTTATACTATGCTGATTACCATTAAGAACGCCTGAGTGAAAATAAATAAGGATGTCGACCACACTATATCCCATATATCCAGTACTAATGAGATCTTTCTACTAACATCAGGGCTCTTTGAGTCAGCTAGGATGTGACAGATGTAGTAATGACTGAGACACTATTGTATTAGAAAATTGCTCGACAACAACTAATACGAGCTGGATGAAGTTGGTAAAGTGTAATTTTCCATCTTTATATTTGTGTCCCCTAGTCCTACTATTCTCACTGTTAAATATGAAACAAGATGATGCATCAACACTATCAATTCCTTTTACTAACTTAAACACCTTAACTACATCCTCCCTAATTATTCTTTTCTCAAGGGAAAACAATTTGAGAGATTTCAACTCCTCCATCCCAGGCACCATTATAGTGACCCTACTCTGAACCCTTTCCAACAATTCAATGTATTTCCTAAAAGTAAAAAGCCCAACAATGAACAAAATATTCCAGTGACCTATACAATGAAATTATAACATTTTTAGACTTCTATTCAATATTTCTGCAGATACAACCTAAAATCCTACTTCCCTACCACTAATAACAGCACACTGCTTGGATGGCTTTAGAGACTGATCAACTATTACACCAGGATCCTTTTCTTTCATAGCACTTAAGGTTATTCCCATTCAAGTTAACCTTACAATTCAAATTTTGATAGCACATATGCATTATCTTGCATTGATTATAATGAAAACCTATGTTTCTTTTACAAGGGGAAGATCTTTGTGATTTATCTTGTGTACAGTTGAATGGGATATGTGTAACTTGTTAGCAACCACTTTCTGGGTGGGGTGGGGTTCCTAGTTGGACGTACTGAAAACTTTGGCTGTAGTAGCTATAGTCATGGGTGTTGTTGGATGTTTTTTGAGTTGTTGTGTTATATCCTTGCTTGGATATACTGATCTCCTCTGGCTGATACAAGTTACTGCGTTATAGTTCATTATCTTTGAAGTTTTTCTTCCATGTGTTAGCTGTCTTTGTTGTTTTGCTTTACAAATATCTACACTTATTCGAAAAGGGCTGTGACATATTCTTCTGGTAAGAAGACTATCCGTGACAACATTGCACTATTGTAATATAAATTTCAAGATGCTAAACATATTGTGCATTGGCCCTGTGTAAGAGTTAAGAGGAAAAAATATTCACAATGCTTTTAATAAGACCCTGAATATTTGTTTTTGTAATATTTAAGATGTTTTAGTCACCAGGGGAAGAGTAATGCAGTATAAAGCTACCACATAAAATAAACAGTTTCTAATATAGAACTGTAAAAATTATTGAAAACTCATTTTAATAAACTAAAAAAAAACAGAAGTATTTCAAGCTATTACGATAAACAAAAATCATTATTTTTGAAGATAATGAAACATTGGGAAAAGCCAGTTTAAACAATAGTGACTTAGTAGGATTCAAGGCTTAAATGAAAGATTATCAAGGATATGCTTACAGTAACAATAAGGCTTATTGGACCTGTGGGATAGTTTTCAGGATAAGGGTGAATTAAAGGATTCTGTTAACTTTTTCAGCACGGGTTTAGTCCCTGGGACTGACCTCTTAACTGTTTTGTGCTTGTTATAGTTTTCATGCTATAACTTTTAAATT
>NW_013680453.1:5160-6036 GCF_000517525.1 Limulus polyphemus
ATTTTCTTTTCCAAATATTCCAATTTCTGATGAGGTATTATTTCAATAATGTGTACAGTTTTGGTACTCTTACTATCAAGCAGACTAGCCTGCTGATTTATCAGTTCTTCTGAAAAATGAATAGGTTGTTAAATAATTCCTTACCCTAATTTTGATATGTTGTGATATAAATAAAATTGATGGAAAATTACACTTTACCAACTTCATCCAGGTCATATAAGTTGCTGTCAAGCAATTTTCTAATACAATAGTGTCTCAGTCATTACTACATCTGTCAAATCCTAGCTGCCTCAAAGAGCCCTGGTGTAAGTGAAAAGATCTCGTTAGTACTGGATATATTGCATATAGTGTACTCAACATCCTTATTTATTTTCACTCAGGAGTCCCTATTAGTAATCAGCATAGTATAAAAAGTGGCAAAGATGATATACTGTTTAAAATTATTAGAACTTTCAATGCCTATCCAAGTTGTCTGTTTGAATAGTGGAATGACAAATTTGATCATTACAATAATAAATATAAGCTTTAGAAGCCCAAATGCAGACTTCCTCTTCAAAAACTTTTATTTTGGTTAAGTTTTAAACATGAGGAAGTGATTTATTTATTGAAGTTTTACATTATAAGAGCAGTTATTTTGAACTTATTTTAAAATTTTGTTGAGTAAGGTTTTAATAAAATAACGTTTTGGGACAACATGAGACCTATTGCTCCATCTTGGATATTCCTTCCTCTAAACTAAATTAAAATAAATAAAAAATCTTAAAGCCAGTTTTATCATTCATATACTTATCAAGCTTTTTTCTTAAGTGGTGGCAATAAATTTAAGCGAGCAACATTCGAGGGCAACCCATTCCAAAGGCCAACCACCTGGTTAAA
>NW_013680454.1:0-1152 GCF_000517525.1 Limulus polyphemus
GAAGAAGTATTAGGGGAATACACTATTGTCCCCACTAGCCAATCGGGGTTGAGTAATAAAGATAAGTTAGAGATCCAGCTAAAAGTGGAACAACTCGAGCTTGAACAATCTCGTATCCAAATCAAGAAAGAACAAGCTCGTATCGAAGCTGAAAGAGAAAATAAACGTTCCGAGGCAGAAAAAGCTCGCATTGAAGCCGAAAAAGAAATTAGACTGAAAAAAAATGGAAATTAGACTCAACTCCGATCGGCCAAGGCAAAATGACAACATTGAACTTAATCGATATGTTAAAGTACCACTGTTCAATGAAAATGAAGTTGATAAATATTTCCAACATTTTGAGAAAGCTGCCCAAACCATGGAATGACCCACTGAAAAATGGTCATTATTATTACAAAGTGTTTCAACTGGTAAAGCACAAAAAGCTTATGCCGCTCTCTCTCTAGAAGATTGTACGAATTATGATAAAGTTAAAGCAGTTATTTTCAAAGCATACGAGTTAGTGCCAGAGGCTTATCGCCAAAGGTTTCCAGGTTATCGCAAGCAATATAATCAAACTTATATGGAATTTGCCAACGAAAAAAGAGGTTTATTTTGATCGATGGTGTAATTTTATGCATATTGGCAACAGTTTCGACAAACTAAGACAATTATGGTTAATTGAGGAATTTAAACGTTGTGCACGTGACGACCTCAAAACTTACTTGGACGAAAAGAAGGTTGAAACACTACAGGAAGCAGCCGCTCTTTCCGATGATTACATAAAACCACTTTTCATAAAAAGAAATTCCTAACATCTCACCAAAAACCTGTATTTATTCAATCGACTAAAGTTGAGGATTCTTCTAAAAAAATCTAGCTCGTCTAGTCCGAAATCTTCTGACAGTCAGGATAGAACTTTATCATAATTATCATGGCTTGTCTGCCATTTTTGTAAAAAACCTGGTCATGTTGTGTCCGATTGTTGGTGTTTTAAAAGAAAAAGGAGGCAACACCTAGTGCGTTTGTGTCTACATATGGACATAGTTTCACCAGATCACCCGACGTTGTTGATTCGGCCACTGATATAAAGTCTGATGTAATCAGGGAGGAATTTAGACCTTTTGTGTCTGGTGATTCTGTGTCTTTGACAAACGACACTGGCAATCCCAT
>NW_013680454.1:2077-6137 GCF_000517525.1 Limulus polyphemus
TGTGACTCGAGCTCAGGCTAAGAAATTAGGCCAAGAACAAATGATAAATACATATTCATAGGACGATATTATAGATTTGTCTCAGACATTTTTTGGATCCGACGGAGATCTTGTGGATAACTGTCCTACTGATGATTCCTCGGTGAGTGACAACGATGGACGTGAGGGACCTGATTCACCTGATGAAGTTCCATTAACCAAAAATAAACTGATAACTGAGCAAGAAAAGGATCCGCAGATATCTTCAATATTTAAATATGGACTCCCAAAAGATGAACAGGAGGTAGTTCCAAATAGTTATATTTTCAAAAATGGCGTGCTTATGAGGAAATGGAGACCCCCAGATGTGCCAGTTTCAGAAGACTTTGCAGTAATTTATCAAATAATTGTTCCCAAAGCATATCGTTCTGAAATATTAAAAGTTGCCCATGAACTTCCCATGTCAACAAAACATGTGACAAAATTATAAGACATTTCTTTTGGCCAAAAATTAGGCAAAATGTTTCTCAGTTTTGTCATATCTGTCAATATACAACAAGAAACCTTTTGATCCATTTAGGCCGTCCTATCCATTAAATTAAACTAAACACTGAAATACTCAAGATCATCCTTTATCATTCAAATATTCCCTTAAACACTCTTAAATTAACTACATCTCTCACATCTGAAAGCAACTCGTCCCAAAGGTCAACCACCCTGTTAGAAAAATAAAGTTGTATTAGCTGCTGATGTCTCCTACCCTGCCCAAATTTATAGTTGTGTCATCTATATTCTTACAACTTTCATCATTAAATACGAAAAAAGATGATGCATCAGCAATATCAATTCTCTTAGTAATCTTAAACACCTCAATCAAATCCCCTTTAACTAATTTTTTTCCAACTAAAACAATATCAGAGATCTTAACCAGTCCTAGTCGTATGACATCCTTTTCATCACAGGTATCATCTTTGTAGCCCTCCTTTGAGTCTTAAGGTAAGACGCCCAAGTCTGAAACAATACTCCAAATGTGACCTAACTGATGACCTATACAATGACATTATATCTTCTTTAAACTTGTATTCAATATTTCTGTAGATACAACCTAAAATCCTATTTGCCCTGCTAATAGCAACAACACATTGCTTGGATGGTTTAAGAGGCTGATGAACCAGAACACCAAGATCTTTTTCTTCCATAACACTGCTAAGGTTATTAGTATTAAAATTATACTCATAATTCAATTGTGATATCCCATATGTATTTCTTTGCATTTATTATAATTAATATTCGACTATAAATACTGAGGTATTCCACACAATACAAATTTTTAAAAATTCAGAAAACAGCTATAAGGGAATAGAAAAAAAAAGTCAAATAAAACAACGTTTCGCTACTGACGATTCCACGTTAACAGTGGCGAAATGTTGTTTTATTTTATATTTTATTCTATCCCATTTTAACTGTTTTCTGTATTTTTAAAAGTCATCTGCATTTATTTGCCTAACTCATCAATTAAGTTAAATCCTTTTGTAAACCAGTAGTATCCTTTTCACAACAAGCAACACACAAAACTTTAATGTTATCAGCAACTTTAAATAATTTATTGACCATTCCTTTATTTATGTCATTGATGTAAATCTAAAAGAGAAAGGTCCTAACACTGAGCTCTGAGATACTCCCTTCGTGACAAAAATCCAATTTGACTGAACTACATTTATAACAACCTCTATTTTCTTCCATCTAGCCAGTTTTCTATTCAATGAGCCAACCTATCCCCCATACCTACAGAGATAGCTTGTAACAAGCATTTTATGTGATACCTTATCAAATGCTTTCCAAAATTCAAATACACCACATCCACAAACGTGTCCTAACCCACATAATTAGTAAATTCTTCAAAAAATGTCAAAAGACTAGTGAGACAAGATTTCTCCCTAGTGAAACCATATTGACTATTCAACAAATTTTTTAAACTTTGTTAAATGGCTGCAAAGCATCTTTTATCAGACTTTCAATAACGTTTACGAAAAGAAGAGTAACATTGGCCATCTTCCAATTTTCTAGCACCTGCCCACTATTCAAGGATTTATAAAATATAGTTGCAAATGGCTCCAATGTGCAATCATTAATTTATTTCAAAACTCTTGTGTAAGTATTATCTGATCCAGGAGCTTTATCAATCTTTAATTTTCCCAATTTTTTTTAAGAAGCTTAGAATTAATGTAGCCATGTTGTTCATTCTTGTTTCCATCTAGCAACTGTTCAAGATGAGAAATATTGCTTAAATCTTCGTTATCAAAAGCTGAAAAAAAAGTAGAATTTAATAACCAAGCCGTCACATACTAATCAGTTATTAGCCTTCCTGTATCATCTGTCAAATGCCATATTCCCATCCTAACATTTTGCTTACCCTTAATATCGTGGAAGAAATACTTATTATTTATTTCTACATTTTCAGCCAAACTTTTTTCATATATATTTTTTATTTCCTAGTTCCAGTTTGACTAGATCTCTTGATCGTCTATAATCCTTGAAATTTCCCATCATTGTAGTCAATTTAAACTTATTATACTTATAATTCCTATATTTTATCTTTTACATCCTTTTAGAGCCAAAATGAGTCTTTTACTCGTAGACATCCTTTTTTGTCTATAAGGAACATGTCTATCTCGAATAGTTAAAACCTTTTTCCACATTGGATAGTATCTGCAACTAATCATTTGCCCAATTTACAGAAGATAGTTCTTGTCTTATCTCTTCATAATTTGTTTTTTGAAATTTGGAATCCAAATCTCGTTATTCCTTATTTCCATATGCAAAAAAATATCAAGTTTAATTCAACAATGATCACTTGCACCCAGATATTTCCCAATCTCTGCTTTATCAGCCATTACTTTATTAGAAGAAAATAATAAATCTAAAATAGTATTGTTATTAGTAGGTTCCCTAGCCAATTGTTGAAGAAATTTATCCTGAACAGTTTTTAAAAACCTGTCTTCTTTATGATTTGACTCTAACATTTTCTAATCTGTATGCTTAAAATTAAAATATCTCGTAATTATAACCTCCTCAACAGTTGAATTATTAATTAGTTTCTGATTAATTTCAGTTTCATCTGGTGGTTTGTAACAAATTCCAACTAAAGGCCTTCTCCTCTTATAACCACTAACAGAAACTCAAATAGATTCAATCTCATTTCTGCTAGCTTCAATATCTTCAAGTTGAGCAAAGTGTAACTCACACTTTACATATAAAGTCACTCACACCCATATTTAGTACTCTATCCCTATTAAACAATTTATAATCTTGTATTTCAAAGAAATTCCTGTCATCAGAATTGTCTACATTTAGCCAAGTTTCAGTTGTATGATAAGTGTTCTCGAGTATATCATTTTTACTGTGTTTTTTCGTAAATTTCCAAAACCAAACAAATCTAAGCGCAGATGCAATAACTGTCGATACAAAGAGAGTCAAAGTCAAGAACTGGTGATAGTGACTTAGAGTTCAATAAACCTACTTTAAGTTTACTGTTGTTGCAAATTAAGGAAGTTAAAAACAACAATGTAATGATATCATCATTTTTAGAAAGTGTAAGTTTTAATTCTCAAAAATATATAAATTGTTGATCCCAGTGCAATTAATCCCGAAGGAATTAACAGAATACAAAAAAAAAACAGAAGTAAAAAGACGAAAAGGCATTGTTATCTGTATAGATTTCAGATTTGGCATGTAGGTCGAATGTGTATTATGTTAAGAATTCGTAATTTAATCCTTAATGATGATTAATAATTGAGATATATTTAATTATACAGAAACGGGTCCTAATATTATAGACCTAATCAAAAACACCTTAGGTGTTGAAAAAAACGTAGGGCCAAAAAAGGATTAAACTTGCGACTTAAAGGAATAAAATCAAAAACTGGTGGCCAAACTTACAACATTGATAAGAATTTTACAGCAAATATTCATTTATTACTTAGCTAGGCCGCGTATTTTGTTTTATTCACCATCATGCTCCATGTTCAACAAAGAACGCGGCCTGGCTAGCTAATGAAGGAATATTTGCTGTAAAATTCTT
>NW_013680455.1:0-2498 GCF_000517525.1 Limulus polyphemus
CTGTAGTGGTGTCTAACATTCAATCTACATGACTAATGGTAACATTACCTGTAGTGGTGTCTAACATTCAATCTACATGACTAATGGTAACATTACCTGTAGTGGTGTCTAACATTCAATCTACATGACTAATGGTAACATTACCTGTAGTGGTGTCTAACATTCAATCTACATGACTAATGGTAACATTACCTGTGGTGGTGTCTAACATTCAATCTACATGACTAATGGTAACATATAGATTGAATGTTAGACACCACCACAGGTAATGGTTAATGGTAACATTACTTGTAGTGGTGTCTAACATTCAATCTATATGGTTAATGGTAACATTACCTGTACGAAGCACTTGGTGGTGTCTAAAGCGGAGGTACTATGTTTTATGGAAGAGTTGATGCTGATTGTCTGAAACGTAACAGAAAATGTCCTTTTTAACTGCATGAGTAACACAAGATATATATTAATTTTATTACTTTGCTATAACGTACTCAGAACCATATCTTAGTGTTCATTCACCATAATTCTTGTTATATGAATATACTGAAACATTAGGGATTATACACCATAATTCTTGTTATATGAATATACTGAGATATTAGGGATTATACACTATAAATCATGTTAGATGAATAAACTGAGATCTTAGGGATTATACACCATAAATCATTTATATGAATATACTGAAACATTAGGGATTATACATCATAAATCATGTTATATGAATATACTGAGATATTAGGGATTATACACCATAAATCGTGTTGTATGAATATACTGAGATCTTAGGGATTATACACCATAAATCGTGTTGTATGAATATACTGAGATCTTAGGGATTATACACCATAAATCATGTTATATGAATATACTGAGATCTTAGGGATTATACACCATAAATCGTGTTGTATGAATATACTGAGATTTTTTGATTATCTTTTTTTTTCTGTCAGAGATACAATTCCACATTCTAGGTTAATGGTACAAGAAGCAAAGATTTTAGATTATGGAGATACAGTTCTGAAAGTGGCGATTTAGTAGACTTCTTTCATTTCTCTTTGCAAGATTTCGATACCAGAGAGAGTACTGTCATTGATAGAAGACTGGTTGGGACGGTTGGAGTGTTACATAGCAGGAAGGTCTTTTGTGTTGAAAGAAGATTTACAGCTGTTCCCTTAGCACAACCTGGTCCAACATGGATATTTTTTTATGTTGAACGAGATAGATTGTACTTGCTCATCGCCCAACCCTATCATTTTATTTTATTTTTTTTATTCAACAGTGTTGTTGGTTGTGTTTCGTGGACGGTGCCTACGAATTTGCTGGTTTGACAGCAAAATGTATTACATGATTGTAACCACTGTGTACGAAACGTACTTAACTTCAGTAGGAACCAGCTATCTTTGATATTTTTTGTTCTTTGGATAGAACAGCTCAGCGCGAATGTATGATGACATTGTATTATGCTATCAGTAATTTAGAATCCATGATTTGTTTTAAGATTTCCTGCGTTTCAGACAATGGGTAGCAAGAGGAATTTTGTTACACTCCGTAGTGCTGGGCTATTGAGTTGGAGATAACTAGTTAACTGGAAGAACTGAACCCCTAGCTTCAGATGCACGTGTATCAAGTACAATCAACATCTGGCTCCAGATCAAGTTATACTATCTCTAATAAACCTCTGGCTCCAAGTACGACTTCTAACCTACCTCTAGCTCCATATCTACATGCACCACAAACAATCAAGCAATAGCTCCAAATCCAGGTATACTACTCCCAATAAACCTCCAGCTCTAGATATAATACTTCCAATCAAACTTTAGTCCTATAACCACATGCACCACCACCAATCAACCTATAGCTCCATATCAACATGCACCACCACCAATCAACCTATAGCTCCATATCCACATATACCACCACCAATCAATCTCTACCTCCATATCCACATGCACCACCACCAATCAACCTATAGCTCCATATCCACATATACCACCACCAATCAACTTCTATCTCCTTATCCACATGCACCACCACCAATCAACCTATAGCTCCATATCCACATGCACCACCACCAATCTACCTCTACCTCCATATCCACATGCACCACCACCAATCAACCTATAGCTCCATATCCACATGCACCACCACCAATCAACCTATAGCTCCATATCCACATGCACCTCCATATCCACATGCACCACCACCAATCAACCTCTAGCTCCATATCCACATACACCACCACCAATCAACCTCTACCTCCATATCCACATTCACCACCACCAATCAACCTATAGCTCCATATCTACATATACCACCACCAATCAACCTCTACCTCCATATCCACATGCACCACCACCAATCAACCTATAGCTCCATATCCACATATACCACCACCAATTAACCTCTACCTCCATATCCACATGCACCACCACCAATCAACCTATAGCTCCATATCCACATGCACCACCACCAATCAACCTATAGCTCCATATCCACAT
>NW_013680455.1:3406-6117 GCF_000517525.1 Limulus polyphemus
CCACTATCCACACTATACCACCACCCAACTCAAACCTCTAACCTCCACTATCCACCACTCAGGCACCACCACCCAACTCAACCTACTAGACTCCATATCCACATGCACCACCACCAATCAACCTATAGCTCCGTATCCACATATACCACCACCAATCAACCTCTACCTCCATATCCACATGCACCACCACCAATCAACCTATAGCTCCATATCCACATATACCACCACCAATCAACCTATAGCTCCATATCCACATGCACCACCACCAATCAACCTATAGCTCCATATCCACATGCACCACCACGAATCAACCTATAGCTCCATATCCACATATACCACCACCAATCAACCTCTACCTCCATATCCACATGCACCACCACCAATCAACCTGTACCACCATCAATCAACCTCTAGCTCTGGATTCAGCTGTACTATCCCCATCCTACCTGTAGCTCCAGATCCACCTAAACCACTTCCAATCATTCTATACCTCCAGATCAAGTTGTGTCATCTCCAACCAACCTCTAGATCCAGATCCACATGTATCACTTACAACCAGCATCTAGCTCCAGAAAAAATCATCCTCTAGTTCCAGATCCAGCTGTACTATCCCCAATCAAATATTTTTCTTGATCAACTTTTCTCATAAGCTTTGCATTTTTATAATAGAAGAGAACGTGTAATAAAAAAAGGTCTTCAAAATAGGCTGCTACCTTGGAAAGAATACATTGTTTGCACCTGTCAAAATACCGGTATCATGTCATTCTATATGATGCCGGATTAACTTTGGTAAAACGCCGATAATTGCATTTTTTTTTCTTAATCGCTTTATAGTTTATATATTTCCAAAAAATATAACAACCCAGTATTTAATCATTTCTCTTCAACTTCTTTGTTACAACAAGGTTAGATCAGTAGTTGAATTTTTTAAGTTAAATCATTTGTTTGTTTTAGAGCAGACACACACTGGGCTATCTGCTTAGTCCAGCGGAGGTAATCGAACCCCGGATTTTAGCGTTGTAAGTCCGTAGACTTGCCGCTGTCCCATTGGGGGACTTATCCTTATATAAATATACTAGCTGGAGTACCCGTCCGTTGGAAGGGTGAAATAAAAACTCGTTTCTAAAATAGGATTGGAAATTGTGCTTCTATTTTTTTTCTTAACATAATAAACATTAAAAGTGCAATAAAAATACATAAAGGTACCGATACTGAAAGAAAGACATACTGTTTTCAAGAATTCTATCAATATGAAATTAGATGAGAAGGGTCTAACCCCACCCCCCATCATGACCTTCCTCATGTCAACCTATAACACTTTGTCAAGTTTGCTGCTGATTGATCAAGAAATATGAAAACGTATAAGGGACAAACAAACCACCACGCCTACTGACATTTATATATATATATAGATTATCATGTTGTAACCAACCGCGACGTCGATAATTTGTATATCACGTGACTTCTTAAATTCTCTTGTACGATAACAGCAGTTTCAATTTGTTACGAGTTATGACTTTGTAGAAAATATTAAATTTCTGAAGCGAACAAAAATTATTAAAAACCGGAAATGTAAAAACCCGGAGAATTTACTTTTTCGCATAATCGAGTTTTTGATAAAATTGAGAACAGCGAAGCTGCATTCAATTAAGTTTAAGAACTTCTGTACCGACTGATTAGTTTTAATACTAATAATAATAACTTCTCGATGTTTCGTCTTACCTAAGTTAACAAAAACAAAACAAAACAACATCAATGATTACTAAGAACTTAACGGATGAGACTTAATTTTAGTTTACCGGACACGCCTGCTTCAATTTCATGCACGAACGTTTTCATTAACTGTGATCTATTAATCCCTTTGAAGTGTATATGTAGTCCTAGAAGCAATAGGAATACGAACATATACAATGACGGTTAACTCGCTTCAGAGGTTTTAATATTATCAAAGCCGAATGAGTTTAGATTCAAAATCTACATTACAGATAATAAAACTCCAGAATTCGCCCGTGTTTCGGTTCAAACTCAAAAGAATTAGACCAACTTCACTATTTATCCGCGTTTGTTTGAAGTTAGGCACAAAGCTACACAATGGGCTGTCTGTGCTCTACCCACCACGGGTATCGAAACCCGGTTTCTAGCGTTGTAAAGAGAACGTTTTAAATGCGTAATTAGAATCGATAAATTACTTTTATCTTACCTTGTCTAAGTCTTTCGCCTTCTTTATGCGTTGCTGGAGTTTTTGATTAGCCAGATTTAGCCAGTTATGGACACTGTCCGTAAACGAGATGTGGTATTTCTCGATGACCAGATGGTTTCGATCTCTAAAATAACAAAACACTGTTTAATATATTTTACAGAAAGGCGAAACTTTATACTGTTTCTAAAGTGACCTGTCCAAATAAAGTCATGTAAGTGAGGGGAGTTAGTTAAGACCTGTACAAACAAAGCCATGTAAGTGAGGGGAGTCAGTTAAGACCTGTACAAACAAAGCCATCTAAGTGAGGGGAGTCAGTTAAGACCTGTACAAATAAGTCCATCTGAGTGAAGGGAGTCAGTTAAGACCTGTACAAACAAAGCCATCTAAGTGAGGGGAGTCAGTTAAGACCTGTACAAATAAGTCCATCTGAGTGAAGGGAGTCAGTTAAGACCTGTACAAACAAAGCCATGTAAGTGAGGGGAGTCAGTTAAGACCTGTACAAATAAGTCCA
>NW_013680456.1:0-2117 GCF_000517525.1 Limulus polyphemus
GAGTAGTAGGTGATTTTAATTCATACTGTTGTGAGTAGTAGGTGATTTTAATTCATACTGTTGTGAGTAGTAGGTGATTTTATTCATATTGTTGTAAGTAATAAATCATTTTACTTCATGTTGTGAATAGTATTATTTTAAATTCATGTTGTTCTAAGTATTAAACCAATTTAATTCATAATGTTATGAGTAATAAATCATTTTTACTTCATGTTGTTCTGAGCAGTAAATAATTATAAATTAATGTTGTTGTGAGTAGTAAATAATTTGTAATTCATAATGCTGTGGGTATTAAAATGTTTTAATTCAGGTTGTTATGAGTAATAAATCATTTTAATTCATGATTTTTTAGAATATCAAATCAATCTTAATTCATGTTTTCATAAAACATTAATATAAACTTTTCAATAAACTACAGAGTTCTCATTTGTACAATTACATTTTCTCTTTGTGTGACTGTTTTATATAAGTTTAATATATTAATTGTGTAATAACTACTATCAAAATATATTTGTGTTCATAAAATGTAAATTTTATGCAAATTACCAAAGAAATTACTACTGATAAGTCTATTTTCAGACATAAGTAAAAATGTAACATGTAAAATATACTTAAGGCTCTAGTGTCAATATAACTTAACATCTAACATAATGTTTAGGGACAGCAATGGACTTATTGGTCCATCCTCTAAACTGAACTAAAACTAAATAACTGAAAATAGAATAAAAAATCTTAAAGCCAGCTCTTATCTTCCAGCAGAGTTAAAACCTTTCTTCAGGAAATATACGACAGTTTTACGTCAAACTCCCATGATGAAACATAAGAACTTTCCCAAAACAAAAACTTTCAACACATTGCACTTTACTCTCCTAAACCCCCCACACTTGATATAATCTTAGGGAACTCCAACACTTTAATGTGCTAAAATAACTTCACTCATCAGATTTTATTTCAATTAAAGCATAGGAACTTAACCTAGAGATAATTTCAACATCCAAGATTCAGTAATTTTTCCATTAAAGTTTTATTTATTTTTTGTTATTTTAATAACTTTAGGGTTTGCTTCAAGAGGTATAGTTTCTTTATATTGTATTTATGTTATCAAGCATGTTGTCATTAATCATGTTTGTGATAATTCTAAACTGAATTTTAGTAAGAAAACAATAAAGTTGTCCAAATTTTAATTTAACTACTGCAAGTTAGTTAGGAAAAATGAATATAATGAATTATTACCAGTAGGTACATTAATACAATGTAAATTACATAAAGAGTTTGATGACAATACATTTCATCATTTCCATCCTGCCTTACACTTTACTGAAGAATGCTGTTCACTTTATAAATAATGGTCAGCAGGTTAGGAGGTAATGAATTCTGCACATGATAGCTTCATGACACTTGTTATGATAGCTTCATCATAACACTCACAGTTATCTAATCATATCATACAATAAAACACCATACTACATGACATCACGCTACACCACACTACATGACACTGATCACGCTACACCACACTACATGACACTGATCATGCTACCTCTACTACATGACACTGATCACGCTACCCTCTACTACATGACACTGATCACGCTACCCTCTACTACATGACACTGATCACGCTACACCCTACTACATGACACTGATCATGCTACACCCTACTACATGACACTGATCATGCTACACACTACTACATGACACTGATCATGCTACACACTACTACATGACACTGATCATGCTACACACTACTACATAACACCGATCATGCTACACACTACTACATAACACTGATCACGCTACACCTACTACATAACACTGATCATGCTACACACTACTACATAACACTGATCACGCTACACCTACTACATGACACTGATCATGCTACACACTACTACATGACACTGATCACGCTACACACACTACATGACACTGATCATGCTACACTATACTACATAACACTGATCATGCTACCCTCTACTACAAGACACTGATCACACTACACCACACTACATGACACTGATCATGCTACCCTCTACTACAAGACACTGATCATGCTACCCTCTACTACATGACACTGATCACGCTACACCCTTAGCGTGATCAGTGTCATGTAGTCC
>NW_013680456.1:2385-5474 GCF_000517525.1 Limulus polyphemus
GACACTGATCACGCTACCCTCTACTACATGACACTGATCACGCTACACCCTACTACATGACACTGATCACGCTACCCTCTACTACATGACACTGATCACGCTACCCTCTACTACATGACACTGATCATGCTACCCTCTACTACAAGACACTGATCATGCTACCCTCTACTACATGACACTGATCACACTACACCACACTACATGACACTGATCATGCTACACCCTACTACATGACACTGATCACGCTACACCCTACTACATAACACTGATTATGCTACACACTACTACATGACACTGATCACGCTACACCCTACTACATGACACTGATCACGCTACACCCTACTACATGACACTGATCACGCTACACCCTACTACATGACACTGATCACGCTACACCACACTACATGACACTGATCACGCTACACCACACTACATGACACTGATCACGCTACACCACACTACAAGACACTGATCATGCTACCCTCTACTACAAGACACTGATCATGCTACCTCTACTACATGACACTGATCATGCTACCCTCTACTACATGACACTGATCATGCTACCCTCTACTACATGATATCACGCTACACCACACTACATGACACTGATCACGCTACCCTCTACTACAAGACACTGATCATGCTACCCACCCTACTACATGACACTGATCATGCTACACTATACTACATGACACTGATCACGCTACACTATACTACATAACACTGATCACGCTACACACTACTACATAACACTGATCACGCTACACACTACTACATAACACTGATCACGCTACACACTACTACATAACACTGATCACGCTACACACTACTACATAACACTGATCACGCTACACCTACTATATGACACTGATTATGCTACACACTACATAAAAAATCTTATGTATTCAAGATACCACTTTACCAAACACAAATTACTCTAAGATGCCAATATGATATGTGTAACTTTAAGCTGCACATATGTATAATAACAGCTATATTATCCTTCATTTAGAAAACATTTCCTTGTGTACATTCAGTAAACACAAGTGAAAAAAACTTGTCTAACTAGGAAGTCAGCAACAGTGCATACAAGACTTAAGATGGTATCTAGAAATATGATCCTATTTTTTTTTATTCCACTTACATCAGCACCCAATCAGTGGATCTACTCAAAACACACAAGAAAAAAAACAACCATGTATCCAGGTCATTTGCTAACTGGTGGGGTAGTCTACAACAGGTTCAGTAAAGCCTATTGAGGTCAATGACCTCCACTAAAACCTGCTTTGTAAAAAAACAAAGAACCATAATGGGCAATGACCAGCTTCTGTACAAAAATTCTCAACACTCTTCAATATACGCCACAGTACAAAACTAATATATTTTATAAAATCAGGATGCAATTAATTATTGGATTAATTTTCACAAATTTCAAGATAATATTATATTACACAACCATATCAGGTTGCAAAATGTCACTTGTCCATTCCTCAAGTGTTTCAACCAGCTATTTAATAAAACTATAAATAGTGTTTTAGAAGAAACAAATAAAGATATTTACTCCAATTAGGGGACTTTTTAAAAGCAATCCTTCACACTTTACCTTGATAAGAACAACAAATTTGCATGATTTAAACAATCATATAATTAAAACCAATGATGGAAACTTGCTGAATATATTCCTGCAGGCCTACATATTTAGTGAAACCGCACAGATCAGATTAGCCATTTGTATGCTGTAAGAACACTAGTACTAGTAGTTCCTCATATTTACTGAAATTCACGTATTAAACCTGTATGTTTTCAGAGTTTCTAATACCTACAAGACTTAAGCACACAAACATTTCTGCAGAATGTAAACTACATAATACAATTAACTTAATCAATACTATAAAACAATACTCATGTAAAGTTGAACTACCAGTGTCAAGAAACTGCTGATTTGCCTTTACTGAATTTGCATCTTGATTAGCTGTCAGTTAATCCATCTTTCAAGAAAAATATAAACCGTGTAAAGTGTTATTCTATTCACCAAACTTAGTTTTATGTTGTAGTATATCATTAGCAGAGAGTTCATTAATCTCTGCCTGGGGTTTCATAGAATACAAAGAGCTACACGTGCTTAAGACTAAGAACATAAAGTAAAACAGGATTTACACAACGTTTTACTTTTATAAACTGATTTTAAAAGTATATGAGGCAAAAAGTTGAAAATATCTTACAAGTCATACACACTCACTGATAATTTTTATATTCATACACACAGTCTTCATACAAGCCCGGCATGGCCAGGTGGGTAAGACGCTTGACTCACAATCTGCGGGTCGTGGGTTCGCGCCCCCATCCCACAAAACATGCTCGCCCATTTAGCCGTGGGGGCATTATAATGTGACGGTCAATCCCACTATTCGTTGGTAAAAGAGTAGCCCAAAAGTTGGCGGTGGGTGGTGAGGACTAGCAGCCTTCCCTCTAGTCTTACACTGCTAAATTAGGGGATGGTTGGCGTCAGGAAGGGCATCTGACCGTAAAAACCCTGCCAAAACCGAAAATAGCGACCCCGTATAGATACGGGAAAAAGAAGAAGTCTTCATACATTACTAACATAATATAAAAGTTAAAGAGTATGCTAGCTGTAAGCATTGTGTTACACACATTTTGAGGTCTTTATGCACACAAACCCAAAATATACCATAAATGGAGAGTATGTCAACTGTAAGCATTGCATTTAAACCTACAAGTCCCAAATATACTGTAATGTGTTAACTGTGTTACAGATTAACTTGTGGTTCTTTAAATATACAAGTCCCAGATATACTGTAATGTGTTAACTGTGTTACAGATTAACTTGTGGTTCTTTAAATATACACATTACAGTATATCTGGGACTTGGTTAATTGTGTTACAGATTAACTTGTGGTTCTTTAAATATACAAGTCCCAAAATATACTGTAATGTGTTAACTGTGTTACAGATTAACTTGTGGTTCTTTAAATATACAAGTCCCAGATATACTGTAATGTGTTAACTGTGTTACAGATTAACTTGTGGTTCTTTAAATATACAAGTCCCAGATATACTGTAATGTG
>NW_013680457.1:0-5203 GCF_000517525.1 Limulus polyphemus
TGTTTTGAAAGTCTGTACAATTATAATTAGTTAATTTCATTTTGATAATATAGTCTTTAGATAATTTAAAGTTTTAAATTTATTTAGTAAGGAAACATTTCAGAGCTAGATATTGTGTTAAAAAATAATAAAGTAAACAAAAACAACTGCCGCAAATATGTTCTTTTGTGAAATAACTTCAGATGTTAGAAGAAAAAAAACGATAAAAACTAATACCGCAGTGAAAAATCACCATATGCGAGTCAAAAAAAAACAAAAAACTACATATGCCACAAATATTAGTGAAACGATGTCAATGAAGAATATGTATTAGTGAAACTTCCCCTAATATTGAAGATTAATCGCACTTCAAAAAGAAATTATCCCGGTTCCGTGCTGCCAATCATATAATGACCCTAAGAACCATTATATCGAACTATTACCCGACATTCCCCCTGTAAAAAAGCTTCTGAGGAATACAACGCCGTCACTTTCTATCTCGCCTATAATGGTAAGTTTTACAACGACATAAAGTTTGATTATATATGCATCACAGAACTCCTGTAATTCAATTTTTTCCGATCATCTTTCTGATCGGCTGCTAATTTAGAGATGACCTTTATCAACTTCAAGTCCATGTATATTATTTTATTCATGAACATGTTTTATTATTGTGTTTGTAAACAAAAATACAAGTAAACTAAAGAAAAGGGAAGAACATTTATGTCAAACGAATATGCATCATCATTCATCCTGATTTTGTGTGTGTGTGTGTGTGTGTGTGAATTCTACGTCTTTTAGTCTCAAAACTACGCATTGTGGTATTTCTTTTACGTATTGCGTTATGACGTTTTGTGAAAATTCTGTACGTGTTGGGAAAAAGTGGATATCATTTTCGGATTCAGTGTACAATAATTACTGTAGAACATGTAAAAATTTCAAGACTATAAAACCATTGCAGGCCTGTGTTAACAATGAAATATTATGACGTACTGCTAGGAACAAGAACTGTTAACATATCATCATGTTCTAGGTTGAACACCTACCGATACAACTAGGTGGAACACCTACTGTTAACATATCATCATCATGTTCTAGGTTGAACACCTACCGATACAACTAGGTGGAACACCTACTGTTAACATATCATCATCATGTTCTAGGTTGAACACCTACCGATACAACTAGGTGGAACACCTACTGTTAACAGATCATCATCATGTTCTAAGTTGAATAACTACTGATACAACTAGGTGGAACACCTACTGTTAACATATCATCATCATGTTCTAGGTTGAACACCTACCGATACAACTAGGTGGAACACCTACTGTTAACATATCATCATCATGTTCTAGGTTGAACACCTACCGATACAAGTAGGCGGAACACCTACTGTTAACATATCATCAACATGTTCTAGGTTGAACAACTACCATACAACTTGGCGGAACACTTACTGTTAACATATCATCATCCTGTTCTAGGTTGAACAACTACAGATACGACTAGGTGGAACCCCTACTGTTAACATATCATCATCATGGTCTAGGTTGAACAACTACCGATACAACTAGGTGGAACACCTACTGTTAACATATCATCATCATGTTCTAGGTTGAACACCTACCGATACAACTAGGTGAAACACCTGCTGATACAATACATTTTAGAAAACAACAACATAATAACGTACTAGGAAGAACAAACAAGTGTTAGCTAAACATCACTGCCTGTGAAATGGTAAGGATGGAGAAAACGTATATCTATTTGAGAAACATTATAACAAGTGATTTTCTTTAAGGAGTAAATGTATATAAAGTTCTTCAAACAGCTTTTATAGGGAATATTTCATTTACATTTTAGAGTAGTACGTTTTTTCTCTAAAAGTGGGACATCAACAGATACAAATATACTCAGATTACCCGTACATCCTCATAAGAAGTTCAAACAATGAATGAGAAACATTTAGTGTAAGTTTTAATGAATGGGGAGGGACGATAAGGTTTATGATATAGTGTTTTAACCCAAAGTGAACTTGAAAAAAACTGTTTGCAAGAGTCTGTCGTTGGGTCAGCGGTAACTTTCCGAATTTACAACGATAAAAGTGGGATTCGATTCCTAGTGGTGGACAAAGGGCGCATAGCCTATCAAGTAGCTTTGAGATAAAGACAAAAAGAAAATAACAATCCCGTGTTAGATTTTAACTCTCAAAGCTTCCAAAATTTTTCTTTTGTTCAGGTGTTTAAGTTTATGCAATATTTTTTATGTTTTTAAAATCTATTTTGTGTGTTTTTTAATGCTATGCTCATATACATTTGATTTTTTCATATTCCTTGCATTCAATCGTTATTTTCCGATCTGTTTCTTCTATATAAAAACATTGGCACTCATTACATTATTCATTATGGCATCATTTACGTACAATACTTTATTTAGTTCCTCGTCTAGTTGCTATTTGATTTTTACTTTTAGCTTATGTGTTTTACTTAATCTATACAATAAGCCAATTAATAATTTGTACCTAAAACACCTACAAATAGTATTGATCCATAAGTACATTTACTGTTTCAGTATCTTGATGTTCTTGTTTTTGTTTAGTTTTCCTGGATCTAGTGTTTTATTATGTTTAGAAGGCATTGATTTATTGTTTTATATTTTTAATATCGTTTCCTACATTTACTCTGGCGCAGAGTCTTAGTGATGTTATAATACAAACCTTTTAGTGTTCTGATTTTTACCTTCTTTTTTCTTTTTCGTTTGCGAAAATTAATTTACACAAGTTCCATTTTGAGTGACTTTCTTGTGAATTTTAAAATTTAAGGGCTATTTTTCTTCTTGCTTATGTTCAGAAAGTTTAGGCAACTATTTTCTTATTCTTCCATTGTAAACTTTATGTCTTTATGTTGTTTGCTAAGGGGTTCAAATGCACATAATTTCTTCTTCTCCCTTAAAAATCACTAGGATCTCTCATCAAAATCCCTGTCACACCAAACATGCTCGCCCTTTCAGCCGTTAGGACGTTATAATGTGACGGGCAATCCCACTATTCGTTGGTAAAAGAGTAGCCCAAGAGTTGGTGGTGGGTGGTGATGACTAGCTGCCTTCCCTCTAGTCTTACACTGCTAAATTAGGGACGGCTAGCGCAGATAGCCCTCGTGTAGCTTTGCGCGAAATTCAAAAACAAACAAACAAACACATCAAAATATCTCCACTAGAAAAGTGCGTGAAAACATTTATGGCCTTTATCTATATGCTAATGAAAAAATAGTAGTGCCAGTATTAGAGATAATGGACTTCCATTACTAAGCAACACAAAAGTTTTTGCAAACATTTTTGGCAGTTGTTAAATGAAACAGTATTTTCATATTTTATCTTTTAACCATTGTCTATTCTGTTTAGTGCAGTTTCAATAGTTTCTTTCTCTAGTACTTGAGTATACATTAAAGCTACATACATTGTTATTGTGATTTTTATGTTTTAGCTTATCTGATACTTCGTAAGAGATGTGTACGAGATTTTTTTAATTTGTTTTTGTTTATTATTCTAAAACCTAAGCTAACCATTTAAATAAAACAATCGAACGTTAATAGGATTGGTCTGTTGAGAAAGGATCCTTATGTAACTTTAGTGCTTCATATATATAACTGTGGTTTTCTGGTGTCTTTACTTCTTAAAAGTAAATAAATATCAACGGTGATCAAATCATTCTCTTTAAATTACCTTAAACACGTATTTCGTCTTTGTTTTTTCAGTGTTGCGTTAAGGTCTCGTTCTACCTTTTCGTGTTTTATAGTTTTCAAATGATTTTGTTTTCTTCATATCCCGTTGCTGATATTATAACAAGAGTATCGACCTTATTTGAGTTTATGATTACCAATCCTTCTATTTGTCTTACATCTTTCAAAGCTTTGTCTTTTCTTTATTAATATTCTGTTTGACTTTTTATTAGATATTTTGACTTCACCAAAAGTTCCTATAGAGACTTAGCTATCACTCCTATTTTTTGTGTAGTTTACTTCTTTAATTATTCTAGATATCTAGTTAGTTTTAAGAAAAATACTTCTTCATTGACTATCCATATACTTTAAACAATGTTTAGTTTCTTCCATTATGTCGTTTACTTCTTTAATGATTCTTGAGATATCTAGTTAGTTTAACCTTTGTTCTGAAATAACACAAACTCATACCACTAATATTAATATGTAGAAATATTAAGTCAGTCAAATGTCCTTCTGACTTGTAGAACTGAGACAAAATCTGATTAACATTACGTGTTTTAGGGAAATTTTGTTGGATCTCCACATGTGAAGGTTTCATTCAATTACGGAATGTCCAAGCCCAACAGTAATTCAAAAGATAGTCACTTTGAAATTCCACAGTTAAATATTTTACGAATTTTTCCATAAACTTCTGAAAAAAAACGAATGATTTGACTTTATGCTATGCAACTGACTTGAAATAGTGTTTGAATATGTAAAAAAAAATTCACATTTGAAACAAGCTAATACTCTTTTTCCGTGCCCTTTCGTGAGGTAAATGTCATAATCGCTATTCAAATGTCAAACAAGTAAAATATCATTAAAATTGAACTCCCCTATTCGTCTGTATGTTCATGAAACACTTCTGTTGGTCGCATGTGTCTGTAGGCTTTTGTAAGGTCCCTGAAACAAGCGAATCGAAATTTGACTAACAGATAACCAATCTATATTCTAGAAAAAATGGAAGAACTTAGTCTTATGGTTATAATTTGATTTTTAGTTGATAAATTCACATAACTTTTTAAGTTGTTTAGTACATCACGATTACTAACTACACTATTACTTCCTACACTATGCCGTCCCTAATTTTTAAGTTATAGTTTAGAGGGAAGAAAGCAAGTCAACAGCACCGACCAACAACTCTTCAGCTACTCTTGTCTGAACGAATTGTTGAATTTCACTACCAGCACATCCCCAGTCTAAAGTGTAGAACGCGTTTTTGAGGCAACTGGCCGTGAACAATGAATCTTTGCATTCTCAAACTGAGTACATTAATCACGAGGCCACGCATGATGTATATATATATATATATGTGTGCTCTCTTACTTCTTACTATGTATTTAATTTACATTCGACTCTCACTATCTTCATTTTATCAAAAACAAAATAAAAGATCTTGCTTTAAGGGTCCTCTAATAACATTATATTCTAAGAACGTTAGATATGGACTTACTGGTGTTATG